>NC_090646.1:655000-890000 GCF_040937935.1 Hyperolius riggenbachi | reverse complement strand
ACAGCCAATTGGGAGAGACATTGCAACTTCAGCTCAGAACGGGCGAATGACGCCAACTGACACAAGGGACCATGTGACTGGTGGGTGGTAACATATAGCGTATGCCGGCTCCGAATGGTCAAGCCCCTGATGAGTCGGATGACGAAACTAGTAGGGCGTGGCCTGGAGAGCCGGTGAGACGCTGAGACCTCGAGGGGAAAGATACTTTTTATATGCGCAATTTTTACGGAAACACATGTGAGTGCACTACTTTTAATCATTATTTTTAAATAAACGGAATTATGCTATGTTAAGCGTTGTTTGAGTCCTAGAAATTTGACATTGGAGGTAAAGACTTACAACATAAACGCTGGTCTGCTGGTCTGTGAGGGGTCGGCCATTGAATCTGGTGAGAGGCTTACCTACTAAGGTGGTGGAGACACGCTGGGTGACAGCATTGGCAAAGAGGGGAGCACCGGTGGAAAGTAGTTGTCTACTGATATAACAGTATCACACTATTGTAGTTTATATTTTTTTCACATGATTAATGAGTATAAGAAGAGCGGAAACGGAGAAAGGAAGATCTGTTACTGGCTGGGCCAAATACGTGTTTTGCTGATCTTGAGTGATTAGCCATCTCTTCTGGTGAGCGTAACTGTTAACATTGGATGGAATTCTGGGGTGTATGAAGATTGTGGGAGACATAGAAGTGACTCACATTAATGGAAGGACTTTATGCTTATTAGTCTGACAAGGGACTTGAATATTGAAATTGAGCCTAGTGTTGTTGAGCGCTCTGCTGTTTTTATATTTATGTGAGTGTGGCACGCACTATCTTGCACAGCGATCCAACAAGAAGATTGAGTGTATTACTGTGGGGCAGTTAGTGAGGAGCGCAGAATCATTTACCATTTACGGTTAATATCACCACCCACGGTTTCGGGTTTTTTTTCGATTCTGATGGTTTCGTTTTTCCAATGATCGAAGGCTGCAAAGAAACGAAACGAAAATCCCTTTTTTCCTTTCGTTTATACCTTCGTTTTCGTTTTCGATACCCACATTTATGCAAAATAGTACAGGGACGGACTAACGAATCGACGGCATAAACGAATATATAATCGATCTGAACAGCCATCAAGCCTACCAATGGCTCGATTAGATGGATAAAGAGAGATAATATCAAACATGTTCGATCACTAGTCGTTCGTTTTTGGGGTCTATTAATCGAAACTATAATGAGATTATGACTACTTTCACAAACATTTTCAACACTCGATTCGTTTACTGAACGAATCGAAGGCTAAAACGAAACGTGTATTCCCAGCATAAGATTAGAAGACACTTCCCCACCATCCATGGCTGCCTGCAGGGGGAATAGTATTTAAAGAGACACTGAAGCGGAAAAAAAATGATGATATTATGATTTGTATGTGTAGTACAGCTAAGAAATAAAACATTAAGATCAGATACATCAGTCTAATTGTTTCCAGTACAGGAAGAGTTGAGAAACTCCAGTTGTTATCTCTATGCAAAAAAGCTATTAAGCTCTCCGACTAATGCTGGGAATACACGTTTCGTTTTTGCCTTCGTTTTAGCCTTCGATTCGTTCGGTAAACGAATCGAGTGTTGAAAACATATGTGAAAGTAGTCATAATCTCATTATAGTTTCGATTAATAGACCCCAAAAACGAACGACTAGTGATCGAACATGTTTGATATTATCTCTCTTTATCCATCTAATCGAGCCATTGGTAGGCTTGATGGCTGTTCAGATCGATTATATATTCGTTTATGCCGTCGATTCGTTAGTCCGTCCCTGTACTATTTTGCATAAATGTGGGTATCGAAAACGAAAACGAAGGTATAAACGAAAGGAAAAAAGGGATTTTCGTTTCGTTTCTTTGCAGCCTTCGATCATTGGAAAAACAAAACCATCAGAATCGAAAAAAAAAACGAAACCGTGGGTGGTGATATTAACCGTACGATCGATTATTTCGGGATCGAAAAGGACAAAAGGCACAATCGAAACGAAGGTTTAAACGAAGGCAAAAACGAATCGTGTATTCCCAGCATTAGTCGTGGAGAGGGCTGTTATCTGACTTTTATTATCTCAACTGTAATTGAACTGTTTACTTTTCCTCTGCCAGAGGAGAGGTCATTACTTCACAGACTGCTCTGAAAGACTCATTTTGAATGCTGAGTGTTGTGTAATCTGCACATATTATAGGATGATGCAATGTTAGAAAAAACACTATACACCTGAAAATAAAAATATGAGAATATTTTCTTTGCTGCTAATCTTCTAGTAATTATTCATAGTACACAACCAATTCACTATATCATATTTTTTTTTTCGCTTCAGTGTCTCTTTAACACGGCTGGGACTTGTGCAGCAGCAGGATCAGCCATATACCGGCTGTATCCTGCGCCCAAGTCTCCCGCGCTGATTCCTCACGTACGCAACAATGGAGAGGTACAGGGGCAGAATGGAATGGAAGCTATACAATTTTACACGCAGATTATAAAACACACAACAGCATTATTCTAGCCATGCGGTTTCTTCTCAGCACCCATGTAAAATGAATTAGAAATCAAGTACAACTAATGCTGCGTACACACTGGCGACTACGGTCGTTTGAAACAGCTCATTAACGATCGTTCCGCCGACAATCGGGGAAAGAACTTTACCCAACGATCATTAACACGAACGACAAAAGAACGACATCGGGAAGATGAAGATATCCAACCTGACGGATCGTATCTACCGACAATCGTTGGAAAACTATAGTGTGTACAGACATCGGCCGAGAACGATCGTTACAAGGGCCAATGCGCCTGCGTTGGATTCTGCCCAGCTTCAGTACTTCCTTTGTAGCGCGGCCGTAAAGATTGTTACATTGCTCATTTCAATGAAACTTTGTTTTCAAGTTAACAATCATATATTTGTATCTATTGTAACTCCATGTCAGTGGTTTTTTTTTAAATTTCCTTCTGATCGTTCTTTTCTGCGAGAACGATCGTTACAATGTGTATGATGATCGCTGCATCCCATCGTTGCATTCCAATCTTTCCAATATCGTTCGTCTGGTAACTATCGTTCCTTGCAAAAGATAGTTATCGCAAGTGTGTACGTAGCATTAGTATAAAAGCAGTCAGAGAAGAGTATGTGCAGCAGGCAGCCATGCAGGGATGGAGAGATCTGCAATCTGGCTGCCATTTACCGTATATTCTATTAGGTGCTGCCATCTACTTATATCTCTAATCTCCTTTTCTATATATTAGCTGAGTAATGCAAAGCCCTGATCTGCATTCCTGGAGACACCAGTGTCAAGAACAGCCCAGCTGATCTACTTTACACATTCCCAGAATCCTCCTGTCAGCAGAAAGGGGGGCTCCATCTTCCTAAACAACCGGGCAGCTTCAACGGATGCCACACTGCGGATCATGTGACAAGTCAGGGAGAGGGCATGGGGACCCCCACACTGCGGATCATGTGATCAGACAAGTGACAAGTCAGGGAAAGGGCACGGGGGACCCCCACACTGCATATCATGTGATCAGACAAGTGACAAGTCAGGGAAAGGGCACGGGGGACCCCCAAACTGCATATCATGTGATCAGACAAGTGACAAGTCAGGGAAAGGGCATGGGGGACTCCCACACTGCGGATCATGTGATCAGACAAGTGACAAGTCAGGGAAAGGGCATGGGGGACCCAGACACTGCAAATCATGTGATCAGACAAGTGACAAGTCAGGGAAAGGGCATGTGGGACCCCCACACTGTGGATCATGTGCTCAGACAAGTGACAAGTCAGGGAAATGGCATGCGGGACTCCCACACTGCGGATCATGTGATCAGACAAGTGACAAGTCAGGGTGAGGGCATGGGGGACCCCCACTCTGCGCATCATGTGATCAGACAAGTGACAAGTCAGGGAAAGGGCATGGGGACCCCACACTGCAGATCATGTGATCAGACAAGTGACAAGTCAGGGAAATGGCACGGGTGACCCCCACACTGCGGATCATGTGATAAGACAAGTGACAAGTCAGGGAAAGAGCATGGGGGACCCCCACATTGCAGGTGATGTGATCAGACAAGTGACAAGTCAGGGAAAGGGCATGGGGACCCCCACATTGCAGGTGATGTGATCAGACAAGTGACAAGTCAGGGAAGGGGCATGAGGACCCCAAAACTGCGGATCATGTGATAAGACAAGTGACAAGTCAGGGAAAGGGCATGGGGACCCCCACATTGCAGGTGATGTGATCAGACAAGTGACAAGTCAGGGAAGGGGCATGAGGACCCCAACACTGCGGATCATGTGATCAGACAAGTGACAAGTCAGGGAAAGGGCACTAGGGACCCCCACACTGCATATCATGTGATCAGACAAGTGACAAGTCAGGGAAAGGGCATTGGGGGACTCCCACACTGCGGATCATGTGATCAGACAAGTGACAAGTCAGGGAAAGGGCATGGGGACCCAGACACTGCAAATCATGTGATCAGACAAGTGACAAGTCAGGGAGAGGGCATGGGGGACCCCCACACTGCGGATCATGTGATCAGACAAGTGACAAGTCAGGGAAAGGGCATGCGGGACTCCCACACTGCGGATCATGTGATCAGACAAGTGACAAGTCAGGGTGAGGGCATGAGGGACCCCCACTCTGCGCATCATGTGATCAGACAAGTGACAAGTCAGGGAAAGGGCATGGGGGACCCCACACTGCGGATCATGTGATCAGACAAGTGACAAGTCAGGGAAATGGCATGGGTGACCCCCACACTGCGGATCATGTGATAAGACAAGTGACAAGTCAGGGAAAGAGCATGGGGGACCCCCACATTGCAGGTGATGTGATCAGACAAGTGACAAGTCAGGGAAAGGGCATGGGGACTCCCATACTGCAGGTCATGTGATCAGACAAGTGACAAGTCAGGGAAGGGGCATGGGGACCCCAACACTGCGGATCATGTGATCAGACAAGTGACAAGTCAGGGAAAGGGCATGGGGACCCTCGCACTGCAGGTCATGTGATCAGACAAGTGACAAGTCAGGGAATGGGCATGGGGACCCCACTCTGCGGATCATGTGATCAGACAAGTGACAAGTCAGGGAAGGGGCATGGGGACCCCAACACTGCGGAGGATCATGTGATCAGACAAGTGACAAGTCAGGGAGAGGGCATGGGGGACCCCCACACTGCGGATCATGTGCTCAGACAAGTGACAAGTCAGGGAAAGGACATGGGGTACCCCCACACTGCGGATCATGTGATCAGACAAGTGACAAGTCAGGGAAAGGGCATGCGGGACACCCACACTGCGGACCATGTGATCAGACAAGTGACAAGTCAGGGTGAGGGCATGGGGCATAGACTTTAATGTCAGGCGAGCGGGCGCCGAATTTCACGGTTAATAGCAAAGCCCCCTTACTTGCTAAAAACACCAAATGTATGGTTTATCGCCTTCTAGCATCTATTTCACACAAGTCTATGGGCGTCCCCTAATTGTCCATGTGCCGTTCATGGCCACATATACTGGGTTATGGGGGGACTTAGGTTAGGCATGGGCAGAAGTAGTGGTCTGTGTGAGAGTGGGGAAGAGATCATAGAAAAATATCAGTAACTATTGTGATATTTCACTAGCGAAATGAAGTATTAGGGTAACAGTAAACGTACATACTGTATGTTGTAATAGCGGCTGTATCGGGCGCCCTTTTCTCATGTTCGTTATAAAACCACCAGCAAGCAAAAACTAGTCAACATTTTTTTTGACAGAACTTTACCTACTTTTTGGTACTTTTTCAATTGCAGAGCGCTAACCAAGAAGAACATTCCACTTTCAGGCCCCTTCTACACTTAAAGAGAAACTCTGACCACGAATTGAACTTTATCCCAATCAGTAGCTGATACCCCCTTTCCCATGAGAAATCTGTTCCTTTTCACAAGCAGACCATCAGGGGGCGCTGTATGACTGAAATTGTGGTGAAACCCCTCCCACAGGAAACTCTGAGGACCGTGATACTCCTGGCAGTTTCCTGTCTGTGAGCCTTGTTGCATTGTGGGAAATAGCTGTTTACAGCTGTTTCCAACTGCCAAAACCATGCAGCAGCTACATCACCTGCCAACAGTAAAAATGTCACCATGTGATAAATATCAGAATGTAAATCAGGGAGAGGAAAGATTTTATAATGGGAAAACACTGACTAAATCATTTATACATAATTATTGTAAAAATGAAGCACTTTTTTATTACATTATTTTCACTGTAGTTCCTCTTTAAAATTTGAAATAAGTACACAAAAAAAAAAAAAATTATTTGAACATTTGTTATATTGTCTTTTCATTACTTTTAATTGAATATGAGGTTTAAATTTGACAATCATGACATTTTGTTTTTATTTTAATATTATACAGGTCCTCCCATCTAGACACCCCCTACCCCCACCCCTGGTCTGTCCGTATTGCTGCCACATTGGTCCCTTCATCACAAAGGGCCTGATTCACAAAGCGGTGATAACTCAGTTATCACGCCTAAAAGACTTTAGGCGTGATAACCTTTGCACTAGCAAAGATATCACCGCTTTGTGCTGTAACTCGCGCCAAGCTACCGCGTGCAAAGTTTTGCGCACGCAGTCCCATAGGGCTTAATGGGCACTGCGCGCGAAGCGCGGGAGCTTCGCGCGAGTTGCTTCAGATCACGCCTAAACTAAGTTTAGGTGTGATAAAGGGCTTTTCACAGGCGTGCAAAGTGTTTGCACCGCTTTGTGAATCAGGCCCAAAGTCTTAATGAGCAGCTAATGAATGAATCATAGCAGATGGCACAATGAGGCTCCGCCCTCCTCTCAGTGTCTGATCCGTCTGCTAATCATCTTACCAGATTCATTGCCTTCTCCCTTTGTGTCGCTGGCTATCGGTAAGTTTACAGACACGCTTAATTTCCTTCCACAGCGTATTATAGTTTATTATCTTGTGTAACATGAGCATAACATTTATTTGATCTAGTGTATAGAGGTCTTCAGTAACTGCTTCTGGGAACACATCTTTAGAAATATTTTTGGACACGCTGTATGTTATTTCTTTTTGTATGTTTTTTTTTTTTTTCTTTAATTAGTTATTTATATTTTGCTAGCTTTTGAAATAAAGGTTTAGTAATAGATTTGCTGCAGCCTGCAGCAGTTTTATATCCAGCTCTGTTAGCCTAGCTTTCATATATACATACCAAATAAAAGGGAGAGTTGTATGTTTTCTGAGCAAAGAGTTAAGGGAAACAAGGTTTTAAATCCACACGTGTAAAATACTCTAGATTTTTTTTTTTTACTTAAAAATTGCATCAAACAATCTAATTTATTTACACAAATGTCATACAAAATAATAATAATAAAAAAAAAATCACGCAGAACACATAAAATTGTATAAAGTTAATGAACAACTACATTTAGTCTTGAGAAATAATTGGTTCTCATTGAGGTGAACTTTCCATTCACAAAAGCGCTGCCTGGGGCAAAATACATGCCTTGAATGCAAAACAGATGCAAATTATGTACTAATTCTAATCTAAAAATTTTGAATGTAGATTTGAAGCAATGAATGCAGCTAGCCACTAGTATACTTATGTTCAATTTGTACAGCGGGAGACATGGCAGTGCTTTCAAACAGAAGTTATACCTGAATGATCAATCTGCATGGATGTGCAGAGCTCCAGTAACTGGACGATATTACACAGCTAGCACTCACTACAGGTAAAGGGGATGTGTTAGCTTCAGCAAATACTGTGTGCACAGATTATTACCTAATAGACTTCCCCACAGCAATGGCGGACTCTCTCGGGGAAGACCTAACCCTAGTCTAGCAATAAAAACATAATATTCATTGTGCTGCTATGCCCCACTGGGGCTAAATGCATGCCTTGAATGCAAAACATTCTTGATGCAATGTGTATACTATTTATGATTAGCAGCACAAGGAATATTATGTTTTTATTGCTAGGCTAGTATTAGGCCCTCTCCGAGAGAGTCCATCATCGCTGTGGGGAAGTCGATTAGGTAATAATCTGCACACATTATTTGCTGAAGAAAATAACACCCCCCTTTATCTGTAGTGAGTGCTAGCTGTGTAATATCGTCCAGTTACTGGAGCTCTGCACATCCATGCAGATTGATCATTCAGGTATAACTTCTGTTTGAAAGCACTGCCATGTCTCCCGCTGTACAAATTGAACATAAGTATACTAGTGGCTAGCTGCATTCATTGCTTCAAATCTACATTCAAATTTTTTAGATTAGAATTAGTACATCATTTGCATCTGTTTTGCATTCAAGGCATGTATTTTGCCCCAGTGGGGCTGTGCATTGCCTCTGTTGGTTTTCATTCCAGGTGCAGCCTTGAGCGCTGTCATTTGTCTGCCCACCCATGGGTGCACTGGGTGCCAGCATGGGTGAGGGTGATAGGCGTGGGCAGGTGGGGAGGACAACGGGAGCCGACAGCAATGCGTTCACAGAGGACGCGCTCTCAGCTATACTAAGTATAAATGAGAGAAAAGCATCTTAAAATTTCCCTCCAAGGCTCCCCATTGGTTCCTTAACAGACCAATGGGGAACAGGAGGATCACCATTGGTCAATAAGGAACCAATGGGGAGCCTTGGAGCCAAACTTTAAAGATGCTTTTCTCTCAGCTATACTTAGTATAGCTGAGAGCGCGTCCTCTGTGAACGCATTGCTGTCGGCTCCCGTTGTCCTCCCCACCTGCCCACGCCTATCACCCTCACCCATGCTGGCACCCAGTGCACCCATGGGTGGGCAGACAAATGACAGCGCTCAAGGCTGCACCTGGAATGAAAACCAACAGAGGCAATGCACAGCCCCACTGGGGCAAAATGCATGCCTTGAATGCAAAACAGATGCAAATTATGTACTAATTCTAATCTAAAAATTTTGAATGTAGATTTGAAGCAATGAATGCAGCTAGCCACTAGTATACTTATGTTCAATTTGTACAGCGGGAGACATGGCAGTGCTTTCAAACAGAAGTTATACCTGAATGATCAATCTGCATGGATGTGCAGAGCTCCAGTAACTGGACGATATTACACAGCTAGCACTCACTACAGATAAAGGGGGGTGTTATCTTCTTCAGCAAATAATGTGTGCAGATTATTACCTAATCGACTTCCCCACAGCGATGATGGACTCTCTCGGAGAGGGCCTAATACTAGTCTAGCAATAAAAACATAATATTCCTTGTGCTGCTAATCATAAATAGTATACACATTGCATCAAGAATGTTTTGCATTCAAGGCATGCATTTAGCCCCAGTGGGGCATAGCAGCACAATGAATATTATGTTTTTATTGCTAGACTAGGGTTAGGTCTTCCCCGAGAGAGTCCGCCATTGCTGTGGGGAAGTCTATTAAGTAATAATCTGTGCACACAGTATTTGCTGAAGCTAACACATCCCCTTTACCTGTAGTGAGTGCTAGCTGTGTAATATCGTCCAGTTACTGGAGCTCTGCACATCCATGCAGATTGATCATTCAGGTATAACTTCTGTTTGAAAGCACTGCCATGTCTCCCGCTGTACAAATTGAACATAAGTATACTAGTGGCTAGCTGCATTCATTGCTTCAAATCTACATTCAAATTTTTTAGATTAGAATTAGTACATCATTTGCATCTGTTTTGCATTCAAGGCATGTATTTTGCCCCAGTGGGGCTGTGCATTGCCTCTGTTGGTTTTCATTCCAGGTGCAGCCTTGAGCGCTGTCATTTGTCTGCCCACCCATGGGTGCACTGGGTGCCAGCATGGGTGAGGGTGATAGGCGTGGGCAGGTGGGGAGGACAACGGGAGCCGACAGCAATGTGTTCACAGAGGACGCGCTCTCAGCTATACTAAGTATAAATGAGAGAAAAGCATCTTAAAATTTCCCTCCAAGGCTCCCCATTGGTTCCTTAACAGACCAATGGGGAACAGGAGGATCACCATTGGTCAATAAGGAACCAATGGGGAGCCTTGGAGCCAAACTTTAAAGATGCTTTTCTCTCAGCTATACTTAGTATAGCTGAGAGCGCGTCCTCTGTGAACGCATTGCTGTCGGCTCCCGTTGCCCTCTCCACCTGCCCACGCCTATCACCCTCACCCATGCTGGCACCCAGTGCACTTATAGGTGGGTGCCAGCATGGGTGAGGGTGACAGGTGGGGGGGGGCAGGGAGGACAGTGGGAGACGGCGGCAATGCATCCGCATAGGCGGATGTGCTCTCAGCTATACTTATAGCTGAGAGGTGCGGCAGGTAGCGACGTGTGTCGTGTCAGGTGTGCAAAGATCTTCAGTCAACTTAGGAAGATTGCAAGACAGAGGATATTGGCGTGGGACCTTTTCCCGAGGATATTGGCGTGGGAACTTTTTTTTTAAAGGTACAGGTAAGTATTTGTGGTTAATTTAGAATAATAAAATACTTAACTCTTGGTTGTGTTTTTATTTCACTTAACCCTTTACGAAAATGGGTAAGTTCTCCTGGAAGGGGGGGTGGGCATCTGGGGTCCCCTTCTTAAATGGGACTTCCATATGCCACCATGAACCCCCCAGGGAGTCATCGCCCCCACCTCTGGTGCCCCAAGTCCAAGGGCTCCGGGGGGGAGGGGGAAGGCTTGGCCGTCCCTCTCCCCGGAGCCCCCCATACCATGGACTATGCGGGCTGGTATAGCTCAGGGTGCCAGTCCCAGTCGGCCGGGACTCTGCTTTCTAGCTATCCCAGCCTGCATGGGGACAAGGGGTTAAAGATGCTCGGGAGGGGGGACTCCATGTCATATTTTTTTTTAATTTCCCACACTCAGCACAAAACAAAAATAATATTTTTCTTTTAAATATTGCTTCCCACTATCTTTTTAACATATCCTGCAAATATGGTGTTGCTAGGATGTAAGGGGCCTTTGCTATTAACTGCTAAAGTCAGCGGGAATGGTTTCCCTAAGAACCATTTACCGCTTTTAAAAGTAAACTTTTTCTTTTGAAATTTTAAAATCGATTTTCTCAAAAACTATACGTCCTTTTTGAAAAAAAAAATTCCTCTTGTTCCCACAGTTTTTCCTAACATATTTGGCAAATTTGGCGTTCCTACCACATAAGGGGGCTTTGCTATTAACTGCTAAAGTCGACGGGAGATAATCATGAATTCATTTTTTCAGTGATACCCGCGATCACGACCGTGATTGCATTTCTGAATGTTTGTAATCATGGAATTCCCGTGGCTGATTTCCATGATCCAGAATCGATTATGGATTCGGCAGTCGATTAGTGAGAAAATGCTGTGAATGACGGCTATTCCGTGATCACGGAAATTATCCGAGCACCACTGCACGCCATGTGTTCACCAGCGGACAAACAGATGATCGCTGGGAACTGTCTGCCGGTGAGCAGTTCAGCCATCTCTAGTTAACACTGCCCAGCATTCACTACAAACAGCAAATCAGAAGAAACTAGCTGTATTCCTTTCAACAAGTAGCACACCATTTCTGAAAGAGGGGACCTTGTCAAAACTGGATGCGAATGAACAGCTGTTTTGCTCAGCATGAGGTCAGTAGGATGCATTGTAATAATGTGTTGTCTTACAGGCTAGCATGAGACTCTCGTATCTGCTCTCCAGCCTCATCCTTATCCTGCTTAATGTCAACAACTGTCACGGACGCTCTGGAGGACGGTCTGGAGGACACTCTGGAGGACACTCTGGAGGACACTCTGGAGGACGGTCTGGAGGATACTCTGGAGGAAGGTCTGGAGGATACTCTGGAGGACGGTCTGGAGGACACTCTGGAGGACACTCTGGAGGACACACTGGAGGACACACTGGAGGACACCCTGAAGGACACCCTGGAAGACACTCTGGAGGACACCCTGAAGGACACTCTGGAGGACACTCTGGAGGACACTCTGGAGGCTTAAAATCTTCATCTAGGAAGAGGTATTTTTTCATTTACAGACAATCGCCTAGAGACACGTCCCCAGACTCCACACATGTACCAGGACAACTCTTTTATGAAGGAAAACTTCTGCCTATAACATTTAACACCACTGAGGAGCAAAACATCTACACAACCAACTACACCATGTTCCCTGACGCTCTGCACTACCCTCGCTACAATGACACTGACACTGCTGAGGACTTCCTGGGACCATGCATGAACAGCACGGTGGAGCACAGCCTCAACCGAGAGAGACTCTCAGTACTACACAAGGGTGAAGAGGTTTATATGAGGGTGGCCACGCGTGTCATAGAGTACCTCTGCTTAGAGAATTACAATGAGAATATAACTGAGGAGGAGGAGGAGTCTACTGTAACAGATCGGGTATTATTAGGCTTAGCAATTATTATGACTATTTGGGCAATCTGGGATTGTTGTAGTTCAGCTGGTGCAGTTTTCATGCCCTTCTTTATGAAAGTGCTGGGCTGTAAGAGCTGTGTATCATAGTCTTACATACTAATCACCAAATAGAACTTAAAGGAAGTGAAAGGGATATACAGCCTGATATTTATTTCCTTTTACACAATGCACATTGCCTGGCCGTCCTGCTGATCCTTTGCCTCTGATACTTTTAGCCATAGACCCTGAACAACACACACACACAATTGCTCACTACCAGTTCAAGCAATTTCCTACCTTTATCTGGCCAGCAGGCGCCAGTCAGCCAATCAGGTGTACGGTCATACACCCTTTGCCTGCCGTACCAAATCTAGCAGGAATTGCATAAATTAGCATTCAGGTGGGAGGCTTCGGTTGGACATAATCGTTGATTACATCTTTTACAGGGACCGCCGTGTGTAGGCAGCTCCCATACAGTCCCCTCCCTAACCGCTCACCTGTCAACCGCATCCTGGAAGCTGCAAAAAAGACATTTAAAATCACAAACACTGGTGTCGCACGACGGCCAGGGGCCCCAGTCTCTCTCACTGGCCGGGGGCCCCTAAACCACCATGCGATACCTAGAGGGAAATGTGGGCGGGCCCTGGCTCTCTCACTTCCAGGGACTTCACCCCCATCACCTCTAAACTGAATGCTAACTGCAACACCCACATTTGCTCACTACCAGTTCAAGCAATTTCCTACCTTTATCTGGTCAGCAGGCGCCAGTCAGCCAATCAGGTGTACGGTCATACACCCTTTGCCTGCCATACCAAATCTAGCAGGAATTGCATAAATTAGCATTCAGGAGGGAGGCTTCGGTTGGACGTAATCATTGATTACATCTTTTACAGGGACCAACGCGAGTAGGCAGCTCCCATACAGTCCCCTGAACAAGCGTGCAGCAGATCAGGTGTTTCAGCAGAGGCCTGAACTGTGCACAGCTAGAGGAAGGCCAGCATAATGGGGTTTTGCTGCTCAGGTGCAGGAAAGGTTCAGGCGGGCAGGGGTTAATGGATTTGCATCATGGGACTGGTTATAATGTTTAGGATGTGAATAGGTAAGGAAGTGCAGGCAGAGGGGTGGAGTCTTAGGGAAGTGGGTGGGCCTGGAAGTGGTCAGGATTTGCTAGGAAAGTTTATATGGGTAGTCGGGAAGTTTGATTAGGGAAGGCAGGAAGGAGTGATGTGTCCTTATCCTTTTTTAGCACAAGTTAGCTTGTTAGGGGAATTTGGGACAGTAATGTTTATTTTAATCTGTTTGCATAATTTTATCTGTCAATGCAACCATGGCAGGGAGGGTCTGTGGAGGTCTGCTATGGTTATCTGGTGGTGAGCGGATCTGCCCTCTGTGGTGGTCCTTCAGTTATGGGGGAGGTCCCACCCTTGGTGGCAGCCCTTTAGTTATAGGGGAGGACCCATCCTTGGGGGTGGTCCTTCAGTTATGGGGAGGATCCGCCCTCGGTGGCGGTCCTTCAGTTAAAGTGTTATCTGGTGATGGAGAACACACCCTCGATGGTGGCCCCTCAGTCGTGTCTCAACTGCATGTATTGAACAGTGATGGTTAGGAGCGCACAGTCGTCCCAGAGTCAGTGTTTGCGCACGGGGGGCAGTTGTTGTCTGTGTGCTGAGATACTTTGTGACCACCGTATACCCTCCCTCTGGTCTTTTTGTACATTGTTAACTTGTTTATATATATATATTATTGTATATTATGTTTTATTATTTTGCAATAAAGGGCTGCTTGGCCATTTACATCCAAACGGGCAGTCCTTGTGTTGTGAGTTACCTAACAGGCCCCCATCTGCCATGCTTGGTGCCACATCTCCATCCATGATCCCCTAACAGGCCACCATCTGCTGTGCTTGGTGCCACATTTCTATCCATGATCCCCTAACAGGCCACCATCTGCTGTGCTTGGTGCCACATTTCTATCCATGATCCCCTAACAGGCCACCATCTGCCGTTCTTGGTGCCACATCTCCATCCATGATCCCCTAACAGGCCACCATCTGCCGTGCTTGGTGCCACATCTCCATCCATGATCCCCTAACAGGCCACCATCTGCCGTGCTTGGTGCCACATTTCCATCCATGATCCCCTAACAGGCCACCATCTGCCGTGCTTGGTGCCACATCTACATCCATGATCCCCTAACAGGCCACCATCTGCCGTGCTTGGTGCCACATTTCCATCCATGATCCCCTAACAGGCCAACATCTGCTGTGCTTGGTGCCACATCTATATCCAGGATCCCCTAACAGGCCACCATCTGCCATGCTTGTAGCAACATCTCCATCCATTATCCCCTAACAGGCCACCATCTGCTGTGCTTGGTGCCACATCTACATCCATGATCCCCTAACAGGCCACCATTTGCCGTGCTTGGTGCCACATTTCCATCCATGATCCCCTAACAGGCCACCATCTGCGATGCTTGGTGCCACATTTCCATCCATGATCTAACAGGCCACCATCTATGATCCCCTAACAGGCCACCATCTGCTATACTTAGGGGATCATGGATGGAGATGTGGCACCAAGCACAGCAGACGGTGGCCTGTTAGGGGATCATGGATGGAGATGTGGCACCAACAGGCCACCGTCTGCTGTGCTTGGTGCCACATTTCCATCCATGATCCCCTAACAGGCCACCATCTGCTGTACTTGGTGCCACATCTCCATCCATGATCCCCTAACAGGCCACCATCTGTCATGCTTGGTGCCACATTTCCATCCATAATCCCCTAACAGGCCACCATCTCCCATGCTTGGTGCCACATCTACATCCATGATCCCCTAACAGGCCACCATCTCCCATGCTTGGTGCCACATTTCCATCCATGATCCCCTAACAGGCCACCATCTGCCGTGCCTGGTGCCACATTTTCATCCATGATCCCCTATCAGGCCACCATCTGCTGTGCGTGCTGTGCATAGAAGGGTGGATCAAGCTGTAGAGGAGCGTGAACAGGAAGAGGAGGAAGAGTTGTGGGAACAACCATCAGCAGAACCAGATTTGTCGACACCATCTGCCCTGCCATGCTTAGGGGATCATGGATGGAAATGTGGCACCAAACATGACAGATTGTGGCCTGTTAGGGGATCATGAATGGAAATGTGGCACCAAGCAAAGGAGATGGTGGCCTGTTAGGGGATAATGGATGGAGATGTTTCTACAAGCACAGCAGATGGTGGCCTGTTAGGGGATCATGGATGGAAATGTGGCACCAAGCATTGCAGAAGGTGGCCTGTTAGGGAATCATGGATGGAAATGAGGCACCAACAGGCCACCATCTACAATGCTTGGTGCCACATTTCCATTCATGATCCCCTAACAGGCCACCATCTGTCATGCTTGGTGCCACATTTCCATCCATGATCCCCTAACAGGCCATCATCTGCCATGCTTGGTGCTGCATTTCCATCCATGATCCCCTAACAGGCCACCATCTGCCGTGCTTGGTGCCACATTTCCATCCATGATCCCCTAACAGGCCACCATCTGCAATGCTTGGTGCCACATTTCCATCCATGATCTAACAGGCCACCATCCATGATCCCCTAACAGGCCACCATCTGTTGTGCTTGGTGCCACGTTTCCATCCACGATCCCCTAACAGGCCACCATCTGCTGTGCTTGGTGCCACATTTCCATCCATTATCCCCTAACAGGCCACCATCTGCCATGCTTGGTGCCACATTTCCATCCATGATCCCCTAACAGGCCACCATCTGCCGTGCTTGGTGCCACATTTTCATCCATGATCCCCTAACAGGCCACCATCTGCCATGTTTGTTGCCACATTTTCATCCATTATCCCCTAACAGGCCACCATCTGCCGTGCTTGGTGCCACATTTTCATCCATGATCCCCTAACAGGCCACCATCTGCCATGTTTGGTGCCACATTTCCATCCATGATCCCCTAACAGGCCACCATCTCCCATGCTTGGTGCCACATCTACATCCATGATCCCCTAACAGGCCACCATCTCCCATGCTTGGTGCCACATTTCCATCCATGATCCCCTAACAGGCCACCATCTGCCGTGCTTGGTGCCACATTTTCATCCATGATCCCCTATCAGGCCACCATCAGCTGTGCGTGCTGTGCATAGAAGGGTGGATCAAGCTGTAGAGGAGCGTGAACAGGAAGAGGAGGAAGAGTTGTGGGAACAACCATCAGCAGAACCAGATTTGTCGACACCATCTGCCCTGCCATGCTTAGGGGATCATGGATGGAAATGTGGCACCAAACATGACAGAATGTGGCCTGTTAGGGGATCATGAATGGAAATGTGGCACCAAACATGACAGATTGTGGCCTGTTAGGGGATCATGAATGGAAATGTGGCACCAAGCAAAGAAGATGGTGGCCTGTTAGGGGATAATGGCTGGAGATGTTTCTACAAGCACAGCAGATGGTGGCCTGTTAGGGGATCATGGATGGAAATGTGGCACCAAGCATTGCAGATGGTGGCCTGTTAGGGGATCATGGATGGAAATGTGGCACCAAGCATTGCAGAAGGTGGCCTGTTAGGGGATCATGGATGGAAATGAGGCACCAACAGGCCACCATCTGCAATGCTTGGTGCCACATTTCCATTCATGATCCCCTTACAGGCCACCATCTGTCATGCTTGGTGCCACATTTCCATCCATGATCCCCTAACGGGCCATCATCTGCCATGCTTGGTGCTGCATTTCCATCCATGATCCCCTAACAGGCCACCATCTGCAATGCTTGGTGCCACATTTCCATCCATGATCCCCTAACAGGCCATCATCTGCCATGCTTGGTGCTGCATTTCCATCCATGATCCCCTAATTGGTGCCACATTTCCATCCATGATCCCCTAACAGGCCACCATCTGCGATGCTTGGTGCCACATTTCCATCCATGATCTAACAGGCCACCATCCATGATCCCCTAACAGGCCACCATCTGTTGTGCTTGGTGCCACGTTTCCATCCATGATCCCCTAACAGGCCACCATTTGCCGTGTTTGATGCCACATTTCCATCCATGATCCCCTAACAGGCCAACATCTGCTGTGCTTGGCACCACATTTCCATTCATGATCCCCTAACAGGCCACCATCTGCCATGCTTGGTGCCACGTTTCCATCCATGATCCCCTAACAGGCCACCATTTGCCGTGTTTGATGCCACATTTCCATCCATGATCCCCTAACAGGCCACCATCTGCCATGCTTGGTGCCACATTTCCATTCATGATCCCCTAACAGGCCACCATCTGCCATGCTTGGTGCCACATTTCCATCCATGATCCCCTAACAGGCCATCATCTGCTGTGCTTGGTTCAACATTTCCATCCATGATCCCCTAACAGGCCATCATCTGCTGTGCTTGGTGCAACATTTCCATCCATGATCCCTTAACAGGCCACCATCTGCTATGCCTCCTCTCTTTCTCCTCCTACTCCTCCTGCTACATCCTTTTCACTGTCATCCTCCTCGGCTGAGTGCTACTCTACTGCTGCACTCTCCACTCAAACTGCACACCCCCAGCACCCCAGGGCCTTTTCCGCATGCCAGGTATGACGGTATCACGCCATCTTGGACATGTCTTGCCTCAAAGCTGAGAGTCACACCGGGCCAGCACTCCTGGCTGCTCTGAACAAACAAGTGGATCAGTGGCTGACCCAGCACCAACTGGAGATTGGCAAAGTGGTGTGTGACAATGGCAGCAATCTCATTTCAGCTTTGAGTTTGGCTAGGTTGACACATGTGCCCTGCATGACACATGCTGAATCTTATAATCCAAAGATTTGTGTGTAAGTTCCCAGGCTTACTGGAGGTCCTGAGGCAGTCCAGGAAGGTGTGTGGGCATTTCAGGCGGCCTTACACGGCCATGGCTCGCTTCTCCGATATTCAGTGCAGAAAGAACTTGCCAGTGAGGCACTTGATTTGTGATAGCCGACTTGCGTGAATTCAATGCTCCTCATGTTTGACCGCCTGCTACAACAGGAGAAAGCCGTCAACGAGTATCTGTACAGCTACGGGGCTAGAGCAGGCTCTTGAGAGCTAGGGATTTTCTGGCCGAGGTACTGGACACTCATGCGTAATGCCTGCAAGCCGTGAGTCGCAGCGAAGGCGCCATCAGCGACCTTATCCCATACGCTTTCTCCCTGGAGCGTGCTGTACATAGAAGGGTGGATCAAGCTGTAGAGGAACGTGAACAGGAAGAGGAGGAAGAGTTGTGGGAACAATCATCAGCAGAACCAGATTTGTTGACAACACAGAGGGGGGGAAGAGGGGGGGGAGGAGGAGGAGTCATCTGGGGAAAAAGAGTCAGAGGAGGAAGGTGGCTTTGAGGAGGAGGCGGAAGAACAACCGTCGCAGGGGGCTTCTGCTGCTCACCTTTCTCATGGTATTGTTTGTGGCTGTGGGGAGGAGAAGAACTTACCTGACATTACTGAGGAAGAGCAAGAGGAGATGACTAGTAGGTTGGCATCCAACCTTGTGCAGATGGGGGCTTTCAGCCCTTTGGGATCCACCTCCAACAATGCCGCAACCGGCAGGTAGCCGACTACCTGGCCTTAAGTGTGGATGTAGACACTGTAAGCAGCGATGAACCGTTGGACTACTGGGTGCGCAGGCTTGACCTGTGGCCAGAGCTGTCACAATTTGCCATCCAACTTCTGTCTTGCCCTGCCTCAAGCGTCCTGTCAGAAAGTACCTTCAGTACAGCAAGAAGCATTGTCACTGAGAAGAGAAGTCACAAAAGTGTTCAGTACCTCACCTTTATCAAAATGAATGAGGCATGGATCCTGGAGGGCTACAGCCTGCCTGAAGGTAAGTCAGTCCACACACAGCATCTTTGCCTGCCTGAAGATTAAGTCAGTCCCTACACAGCATCTCTGCCTGCATGCCGCTGCTGCCTGCCCGAAGACTAAGTCAGTCCCCACACACAGCATCTCTGCCTGCATGCCGCTGCTGCCTGCCCGAAGACTAAATCTGTGCTCACACACAGCATCTCTGCCTGCAGGCTGCTTGACTTTCTTCTCTGTCACCACCAACAAGGTCCAGGACTCCAGGTGGATTCCTGAATTTTTAAGGCCGCTGCTAGCAGCGGCTGCTTCCAAAGGGAGTAATAATTTTTCTGGTGTGTGTACATGCCTAATTTTTCTGGCTGCACTGCGGCTGCAGCAATGAAACAAAAGACATGTATATGTGTCAATTCCCCTTCATGATTGTTACCTTGCCGCGGTGAAGGGGCTTGCGTATCACAATGAAGCAATGACCGCCGGCTATATGAGTGTGTTGGGGGGCACACCAGACCCAAGGTAATAAGGTCATTGTTTCAGTGTGAAGAAACCAAATTTGATCAGCTGGACAGTCACTGTTGTTCTGTCATTGAGCTACCACAGCCCGGCGACCATATGGGCTTGAATACCACCACGGCCTGCACTCTGGCCATGGTGTGCAGTAGTCCAGCATGGCCATCACTATGCAAACAGCTGCTTGCGGTGCGTTACACAGTGAATTTGGTGTGTCAGTGTGAAGCAGTACTCTAATAATACTACCTGATCCATGTCTACACATGCAAGATGTTTTAAAGCACGTTATGCCTCTAGTTTAGCATGCAATGCCATTTCTGCCCTGTGACAAATGCTCCGGACGCAGAGCAGTACAGATTGGTGCTGATCCTTTTCTGCACTACGATGACAATTATGCAAGAGGAATCATTTTCAAAAGGACCACAGCAGGTCTGTAACTGCGGGATCTCATAATTCTGAACTGTGCTGAGCTGTCCATCTGGCACTCCATGATCTCTGTACACCACAATCTTCTCTGGCAGCGCATGAATGATTGACCTTGTGGAACTAGTGGAGAGAGATGCCACAAGGTACACCTTCAAGCCGACCTTAAAGGGAACCTAAACGGAGAAGGATATGGATTTTTCCTTTTAAAACAATACCAGTTGTCTGACTCTCCCGCTGATCCTGTGTCTCTAATACTTTCAGCCACAGCCTCTCAACAAGCATGCAGATCAGGTGCACTGACTGAAGTCAGACTGGATTAGCTGCATGCTTGTTTCAGGGTGTGATTCAGCCACTACTGCAACCAAAGAGATCAGCAGGACTGCCAGGCAATTGGTATTGCTTAAAAGGAAACACCAATATCCCTCTCCATTAAGGTTCCCTTTAACCACTTTAGCCTAGAGTGTTGTTTCACCTTATGCATCTGAGCAACTTTCACCTCCCATTCATTTGCCAATAACTTTATCACTACTTATCACACAGAACTTATTGATTTCTTGTTTTTTTCCGCCACCATTTAGGCTTTCTTTGGGTGGAGATTTTGCTAAGAATTATTTTATTCCAAATCCATTTTAACAGGAAGATTAAGAAAGAAGTGGAAAATATTCATTATTTCTCAGTTTTTGGTCATTATAGTTTGAAATTAATACATGCTACCGTAATTAACACCCATGTATTTTATTTGCCTATTTGTTCCAGTTATTACACCATTTAAATTAAGTCCCTATCACAATTCATGGCAACGATATTTTATTTAGAAATAAAGGTGCATTTTTTCAATTGTGTCCATCACTATTTACAGGCTTATAATTTAAAAAAATATATAGTAATATACTCTCTTGGCATGAATATTCAAAAAGTTCAGAACTATAAGTAACTATGTACGTTGTTTTTTTTTTATTGTAATTTTTTTTTTTATTAAACGTTTTCTTTGAGTAATTTTGGTGTGTGTGTGTGTGTGGGGGGGGGGGGGGGTAAACAGTTAATTTTAAATGTAATATGTGTTTATTTAAAAAAAAAAAAAAAAAAAAGAATGTGGGTGTAGTTTTACTATTTGGCCACAAGATGGCCACAGTCAAAAAGTCATGGAAGCGAACGCTCTCGCTTCCAGGAAGCATTAGGAGGATGGGAAACGTTGTTTTCCCGCAGAAAGACCGCGGCCTCTGATAAGAGGCCATTGGTTTTTCTGCCGAGGACTTAGCTCAATGAATGGGAACTATATTCCCATTAATTGATCCCGGGGCTATTGGATGGCAGTGGAAGCACGCGCAGGAGCGCGTGAGATCGCACGACCAGTGCAGGGGCAGCAGGATAATATCCTGATGTGGAAGTTGAAACACTACCCCGAAGTAGTAGCAGGCCAGAATGATTTTATGTTGGCCACACCAGCCGGTCATCCTCACCTACTCTGGCAGCGCATGAATTACCTTGTGGAACTAGTGGAGAGAGATGCCACAAGGAACAGCTTCCATCCATCCATAATATCCTGATGTGGAAGCTGAAAGGCTACGCAGAAGTAGCAGCGGGTCAGAATGAATTTATGTTGGCCCCACACAACAAAGCCAGTCACGGAGCGGGAACTCCGGCCGGCATCATGGTAGATACATTCCAATCACCATCACATTTTTCTGGGATGAAAAAAATAATGTCCACTCCCCACTCCATCTTGGTACTCTGACAGCACATGATTTACCTTGTAGTACTTGTGGACGGCCATCACTACACAAACATTGCCAACAAGAGGACTGACATTTTTTTGTCCTGAGAGTGTCAACTAATGACACCCCTTTGCGGCTGTTTGCGCCGGTGCATTAAACAGTGAGTTTGGTCTGTCAGTGTGAAGCAGTACACTACTTACACTACCTGCTGATCCATGTATACACATGCAAGATGTTTTCAAGCACTTTATGCCTCCAATTTAGGCATGTACTGTGATTTCTGCTTTTTAGGGATTATAACCCTACTCTGCGTCAAATACGTAATTTTCCCCGGGACTTTTGGCATGGATCCCCCTCTGCCATGCCCCCCTCCAGGTGTTAGACCCCTTGAAACATATTTTCCATCACTTTTGTGGCCAGAAACAGTCTTTGTAATTTGTAAAATTCGCCTGCCCATTGAAGTCTATGGCAGTTTGACCGGTTCTTGCAAACTCAAACTTTTTCAGAGGTTTGCGTCCACGGTCCGAGAACTGAAAATATGAGGTTCAAGCCATCTCTAGAGACACAAATATTCTTCAGTGCAGGGCTTCGGGCGCCATCTTCCCATAGCCCTGCTCTGCCTGCCGGTACTGGTGCTGGACACCTAACCTTATCCATCTCCCCACCTATGCCTAACACAAACCACCACCCCTGGATGCCCAACCTTATCCACCCCCATCCGATACCTAACCCTAACCACCACCCCTGGACACCTAATCTTATCCACCCCCCTCCAATACCTAACCCTAACCACCACCCTTGGACACCTAACCTTATCCACCCCCCTCCAATACCTAACCCTAACCACCACCCCTGGACACCTAACCTTATCCACCCCCCTCCAATACCTAACCCTAACCACCACCCCTGGACACCTAACCTTATCCACCCCCCTCCAAATACCTAACCCTAACCACCACCCCTGGACACCTAACCTTATCCACCCCCCTCCAATACCTAACCCTAACCACCACCCCTGGACACCTAACCTTATCCACCCCCCTTCCAATACCTAACCCTAACCACCACCCCTGGACACCTAACCTTATCCACCCCCCTCCAATACCTAACCATAACCACCACCCCTGGACACCTAACCTTATCCACCCCCCTCCAATAGAGATGGCCCGAACCTCCGATTTTCGGTTCACAAACTGGGTTCACGAACTTCCGCAAAAAGTTCGGTTTGCGCAAACATCTGCAAACCGCAATAGACTTCAATGGGGAGGTGAACTTTGAAAACTGGAAAAAATTATGCTGGCCACAAAAGTGATGGAAAATTTCAAGGGGTCTAACACCTGGACGGGGGCATGGCGGAGTGGGAAAAGTCCCAGGGACACAAAGCAGCGTTTTAAGGGCAGAAATCACATTGCATGCTAAATTGCAGGCCTAAAGTGCTTTAAAACATCTTGCATGCGTATACATCAATCAGGGAGTGTAATTAGAGCACTGCTTCACACTGACACACCAAACTCACTGTGTAACACACCACAGTTGTTTGTGTAGTGATGGCAGTGCTGGACTGGTGCGCAACATGTGCAGGCTGTGGCGGTTTTCAAGCCCATATGGTCGCCGGGCTGTGGTAGCTCAGACAGAACAACAGTGACTGTCCTGCTGATCAAATTTGGTCTGACCACAATGAAGTAACGACCTTATTATATTTTTGTGTGCCACCCCCGAGACACTCATATAGCCGGCGGACATTGCTTCATTGTGATACGCAAGCCCCTTCACTGCGGCAAGGTAATGATCACGAAGGGGAATGGGCACATGTACATGCCTTTTGTTTTGTTGTTGCAGTCGCAGTGCAGCCAGAAAAATTAGGCAGTCATGTACACGCACCAGAAAAATTAGTATAGCGGCCCAGCGGCCTAAAAAATTCAGGAATCCGCCTGGAGTCCTGGACCCTGTTGGTGGTGGTGGAGAAGGCAAGCGGCTTGCAGGCAGAGATGCTGTGTGTGGGGACTGACTTAGTCTTTGGGTGGACAGTAGCCCTCCGGTTTGCATGCCTCATTCATTTTGATAAAGGTCATGTACTGAACACTTTTGTGACTTAGGCGACTTCTTTTCTCAGTGACAATGCCTCCAGCTGTGCTGAAGGTCCTTTCTGACAGGACGCTTGAGACAGGGCAAGACAGAAGTTGGATGGCAAATTGGGACAGCTCTGGCCACAGGTCAAGCCTGTGAACCCAGCAGTCTAAGGGTTCATCGCTGCTCACAGTGTCTACATCGCTTAATACATAAGGCCAGGTAGTTGGCTACCTGCCGGTCCAGGCATTGGTGGAGGGTGGTTCCGGAAGGGCTAAGGTGAGGCGTTGGACTAAAGAATGTCCGCATGTCCGACATGACCATGATGTCCTACATGACCATGAGATCGCTGGGGCGTCCTGTCCTTGCCTGCGTGGACATGGGAGGATTACTGGCAGTGGTACCTTTATTGCGTTGTGCTGTGACATCACCCTAATACGCATTGTAAAGCATAGTTGCCAGCTGGTTCTGCATGTGCTGCATCCTTTCTGCCTTCAGGTGAGTTGGTAACATGTCTGCCACTTTGTGCCTATACAGAGGGACTAGTAGCGTGGCCACCCAGTACAGGTCATTCCCCTTGAGTTTTTTTATACAGGGGTCCCTCAACAGGCTGGACAGCATGAAAGATGCCATCTGCACAAAGTTGGATCCAGACGTACTATCCATCTCCTCTTGCTCTTCCTCAGTGAGGTCAGGTAAGTCCTCCTCCTCCCCCCAGCCACGAACAATACCACGGGAACGTTGAGCAGCACAAGCCACCTGCAACGCCTGCTGCAGTTGTTCTTCTGGTGCCGCCTCCTCCTCCTCCACAGAAACACCTTCCTCATCATCCGAGTCTGACTCCTCTTCCCCACACGACTCTTCCTCCTCCACCCCCCTCTGTGCTGCCGCAGGTGCTGAGCAGGCATGCCCAGATGTACCAAAATTCGGTTCGGGTACATTCGAATTCGGGTTCGCATGACATTCAAATTCGAATTCGCCTTCGACCACGAAATTCGGTTCGGATTCAGATTCAGTTCGGGTGTCGGGCTCAAAATTCGGTAAAAAATTTGTGTTCGCGAATTCGGATGTTTTTTTTTTTTTTTTAAAGGGAAATCACATTGAAATAGGTGTAATTAAAAAAAAAAAAAAAAAAAAGTGACGTGTGGCACTGGCAGCAGGCAATGCATTGTGTGGACCCTGGCGGTGGGACCACTGACAGCAAAAGGATAAATACAGCAGCAGGAGGAGGAGTGATGTGTGGCACTGGCAGCAGGCAATGCATTGTGTGGACCCTGGCGGTGGGACCACTGACAGCAGGAGGATAAATACAGCAGCAGGAGGAGGAGTGACATGTGGCACTGGCAGCAGGCAATGTATTGTGTGGACCCTGGTGGTGAGACCACTGACAGCAGGAGGATAAATACAGCAGCAGGACGAGTGACATGTGGCACTGGCAGCAGGCAATGTATTGTGTGGACCCTGGCGGTGGGACCACTGACAGCAGGAGGATAAATACAGCAGCTGGAGGAGTGACGTGTGGCACTGGCAGCAGGCAATGCATTGTGTGGACCGTGGTGGTGGGACCACTGACAGCAGGAGGATAAATACAGCAGCAGCAGGAGGAGTGACGTGTGGCACTGGCAGCAGGCAATGTATTGTGTGGACCCTGGCGGTGGGACCACTGACAGCAGGAGGATAAATACAGCAGCAGGAGGAGGAGTGACGTGTGGCACTGGCAGCAGGCAATGTATTGTGTGGACCCTGGCGGTGGGACCACTGACAGCAGGAGGATAAATACAGCAGCAGGAGGAGGAGTGACGTGTGGCACTGGCAGCAGGCAATGTATTGTGTGGACCCTGGCGGTGGGACCACTGACAGCAGGAGGATAAATACAGCAGCTGGAGGAGTGACGTGTGGCACTGGCAGCAGGCAATGCATTGTGTGGACCGTGGCGGTGGGACCACTGACAGCAGGAGGATAAATACAGCAGCAGGAGGAGGAGTGACGTGTGGCACTGGCAGCAGGCAATGTATTGTGTGGACCCTGGCGGTGGGACCACTGACAGCAGGAGGATAAATACAGCAGCAGGAGGAGGAGTGACGTGTGGCACTGGCAGCAGGCAATGTATTGTGTGGACCCTGGAGGTGGGACCACTGACAGCAGGAGGATAAATACAGCAGCTGGAGAAAGAGTGACGTGTGGCAGTGGCAGCAGGCAATGCATTGTGTGGACCCTGGCGGTGGGACCACTGACAGCAGGAGGATAAATACAGCAGCAGCAGGAGGAGGAGGAGTGACGTGTGGCACTGGCAGCAGGCAATGTATTGTGTGGACCCTGGCGGTGGGACCACTGACAGCAGGAGGATAAAGACAGCAGCAGTAGGAGGAGGAGTGACGTATGGCATTGACAGCAGGCAATGTATTGTGTGGACCCTGGTGGTGGGACCACTGACAGCAGGAGGATAAATACAGCAGCAGGAGGACGAGTGACGTGGCACTGGCAGCAGGCAATGTATTGTGTGGACCCTGGCGGTGGGACCACTGACAGCAGGACCATAAATACAGCAGCTGGAGGAGTGACATGTGGCACTGGCAGCAGGCAATGTATTGTGTGGACCCTGGCGGTGGGACCACTGACAGCAGGACCATAAATACAGCAGCTGGAGGAGTGACATGTGGCACTGGCAGCAGGCAATGCATTGTGTGGACCCTGGCGGTGGGACCACTGACAGCAGGAAGATGAAAATGAGCGCGGCGTAATAGGTTGCTGCTTTATAAATACAATAAATACATAAATCAATTCATAAATTTATAAATAAATAAATGCAGCAGGCCAGCAGCAGCAGGGGGAGTCACATAGAAATACAATAAATACATAAATAAATTAATAAATAAATAAATGCAGCAGGCGAGCAGCAGCAGGAGGAGTCACATAGAAATACAATAATTACATAAATAAATTCATAAATTAATAAATGCAGCAGGCCAGCAGCAGCAGGAGGAGTCACATAGAAATACAATAATTACATAAATAAATTCATAAATTATTAAATGCAGCAGGCCAGCAGCAGCAGGAGGAGTCACGTAGAAATACAATAATTACATAAATAAATTCATAAATAAATAAATGCAGCAGGCCAGCAGCAGCAGGAGGAGTCACGTAGAAATACAATAAATACATAAATAAATTCATAAATAAATAAATGCAGCAGGCCAGCAGCAGCAGGAGGAGTCACGTAGAAATACAATAAATACATAAATAAATTCATAAATAAATAAATGCAGCAGGCCAGCAGCAGCAGGAGGAGTCACGTAGAAATACAATAAATACATAAATAAATTCATAAAAAATAAATGCAGCAGGCCAGCAGCAGCAGGAGGAGGAGTCGTCATGAATGGCAGCAGGCAATGTATTGTTATTCCCAGGCAGGCACCTCATGTCCTCCTTTCGCTGACAACAGGTGCCAGAAACGTGCCTTCTATGCAAGCCTGGTTTATCTTCAAAAATGTCAGTCTGTCCACGCCCTCTGTGGACAGATGAGAGCGCTTCTCACTGATCACGCCACCGGCCGCACTGAAGCACCTCTCAGACAGCACGCTGGAAGGGGGGCAAGACAATACCTCCAGGGCGTACTGCGCAAGCTCCCTCCAGATGTGCAAGCGCTCCACCCAGTACTCCACAGGCTCCTCGCTGCTGGTGTCAAGCCCACTGAAGGACCCCATGTAGTCGGCCACCATCCGGATCATGCGCTGGCTGTGACTCTCAGCGAAGGTGGCTGCTGCACGCACCTCCTCTCTCGGCTGCTGTACCTTCATGTAGAATGCCTGCGTCAATGACAGCAGGTCTCCTGGGCGCCTGACGCTACTGCTGGCCGCAGGCACCGGCTGCTGTGCTGGCTGCTGGAAAGGGACAGAGGGCGTGGAAGGCGGGGGGAAGGCTTCCTCCAGTCGCCAAAAAAGGATCTCCTGCAACTCCCTTGCTCGCTGCTCGCGGTCTCTGGCAGGCAGAAACTGATCCCACCTCCCCCTCAGCCGTGGGTCCAGGATCATGCTGATGCAGGCGTCCTCCCTCGCTTGCATCCGCTTGACCCTGGGGTCTGTGCGCAGGCAGCGCAGCATGTGCGCTGCCATGGGGAACAGGGTGGACCGTCTAACAGAGACATCAGGGTCAGCGTCCTCCTCATCCTCTTGCCCCTGAGACTCTTCCTCCTCTCTCCACCCTCGCACCACTGCTGCTGCGCTCCGATGTTCCCCCCCAGCAGCAACGTCCAGCACCTCCAACTCCTCCTCATCCTCATCCTCCTCCAGGGACTCAAATACCTGCGGAGCAGTGGGCTGCGCAGGCGACTGCTGTTCCAGCTGCTTCAGGGCCTCCTCTCCCAAATCCACCAAATCGCCAAGTGCCCTGTCCAGCAGACAAAGGGCACCCACTTGCAGAGGGATGCCCGTTGTTCACTCACCAGGTTGGTTCCCTGCAGGAAGGGAGCCAACACCAAGCAGACCTGCTGCATCTGCCCCCATTGTGCGTTGGTGAGGAGCTGGAGTTTGGTGGTGCTGCTGCCAGTGCCGGCGACACTGGCATCATAGATGTATCGATTGACAGCCCTCCTCTGCTCAACAAGCCGCTCCAACATCGCCAGGGTGGAGTTCCAGCGAGTTGGCACATCTATGATGAGGCGGTGTCGTGGCAGGCCCTCCAACTGCTGGATGTCTGCCAGTTTTGCTGCGGCAGCTGCTGAGCGGCGGAAAGTGCGCACAATTTTCCGCGCCGCTTCTAACAGAACCTCCATCCCCAGGTAGGTGCGCATGAACTTTTGCACCACCAGGTTCAGGACGTGGGCCAAGCAAGGGACGTGGAGCAAGTCTCCCCTGCTGATGGCAGCCAGCAGGTTGGTGGCATTGGTGGACACCACCAATCCCACAGTGAGTCCTCCGGGGGTCAGCCACGTCCTCTCCTGCTCCCTGAGGTACCGGAGCACTTTGGATGCCATCAAGGAGTTTTTCCCCAGGCTTTTCAAGAGACGGGATCACTTGGCGGGCGGGAGCTGCTGCTTCTCCCCTGACCCCGTGCGGTGGCACCACATAGTGGGCGACTGGTGCCACTGCTGCTGCTGCGCCCAAGGGTGGACATGCTGCTTCCTCGCTCGGCTTTCCACCAGGCTGACCCAGTGGGCCGTAAAGGACAGATAGCGCTCTGTCCCAAAACGGCTGCTCCATGAATCCATGGTTATGTGGATCGGCGCACTCACAGCGTGATCCAGCGCGCGGCCCACGTTCGCCATGGCAGAGAGGTGCAGTGCTGGGATCGCCCTGCGGGAGAAATAGTGGCGGCTGGGGACTTGTCACTCCGGGATCCCAACCTGCAGCAGCGCTCTGATGTCACTCCCCTCCTGCACAAAGGAATATGGCAGGAGCTGGGAGCACATTGTGACGGCCAAGCAACCCGTTCAGCAACCGGATGCGCCTGTGGGCGGGAGGCAGCACCTTGGTCACACCTGGGTATGCTTCGCTGAGCAGGGTCTGGCGGCGTTTGCCTGCATGGGAGGATGAGGAGGCCACTGTGGAGGGAGCTAAAGAGGCCACTGAGGACTGGCTGTAGGGGTTGGGGGGGGGGGGGTGTAAGTTGCTGCTGTGCTCCTGCTGCTGCTGCTGGATGGGCAGGAGGGTCGGCTGCTGCTGCTGCTGCTGAAATCTGTGCAGTGGCTGTCTGGCTCTGACCACTGCATCAGTTCTCCAGCTCACTAAAGTCCTCAAAATGTCTGCTCTGTAAGTGGGCCTGCAGGCACGAAGTACCCAACTTGAGCAGATTGCGACCTCTGCTGAGACTGAGATTGCAACTGTTGCAAATTACACGTGTCGCGTCCACTGGGCACTTGGTGAAGTACCGCCAGACTGGGGACTTCAACCTGCTCTTTGAGCTTGAGGGCTGGGGTTTTTGGGTGCACTTGGAGGATTGTGCCTTTTTGGTTTTAGTTGGAGGTTTGCTGCGGGTGGTGGCAGCGACTGAAGCAGCAGGCTGTGGCTCCTGCCTTCCACGTACTGTGCTGGCCGCCTTGCTGCTGCCGCGCCTCTGCGCCAGAGACGCCTCCTCCTCCGATGACGAGCTGCCTTCAACCAACTGTGCTGGTGGTACTGGTGGCACATAGGAAGGATCCAGCAAGTCATCATCATCAACCCCAAACATATCCTGTGAGCCCAACTCAACCAACTCCTCTACCCCAACATCCAGGGCCGAGCCTGGGTGGGTGCTGTGGGTGCATTGCACCCAGGCGCCTCTCTCTGTCAGGCGCCTCTCTCTGTCAGGCGCCTCCATTGACCCCCTCTGGCCGCCGCTCCCTCCCTCACTCCCTCTAGTCGCGTCCATGTGGCGCCCCGGTGACTGACACCCAAGGGGGTGTCGCCACGACCCCCCATGGTGGGGGAATAGCAGCGCTAGAAGGAGGGGTGAGGACAGCGGCGGGGAGGGGGAGCAGATCCCCCCCTCCCTCACCTGGGTCCCCTCCTTCTGCCTCTCTTCCCCGCTGCTGGCCGCCCGATTCATATCCCCGCTGTGGGGACCGCCTCCCGGAGGCAGAGCAGGGCTACGGCAAGATGGCTGCCGAAGCCCTGCTCTGGAGACTATTTGTGTCTCCAGTACGGGGCTTGGGGCGCCATCTTGCCGTAGCCCTGCACTCTGCCTGTCAGCTCGGGAGATCGTCGCTGGAGGATCGTCGGGGAGCAGCTGCACGTCAGAGGCCAGCCAGGTGAGTGAATTTTCACAGCACTGCTCCCCACATAACGATTATTTTCTGGTGATTGCCCCCACATTGCTCCCCACATAGCGATTATTTTCTGGTGATTGCCCCCACATTGCTTGCCACATAGCGATTATTTTCTGGTGATTGCCCCCACATTGCTCCCCACATAACGATTATTTTCTGGTGATTGCCCCCACATTGCGATTATTTTCTGGTGATAGCTCCCCACATAACGATTTTCTGGTGAATGCTCCCCACATAACGATTATTTGCTGGTGAATGCTCCCCACATAACGATTATTTTCTGGTGAATGCTTCCCACATAACGATTATTTTCTGGTGAATGCTCCCCACATAACGATTATTTTCTGGTGAATGCTCCCCACATAACGATTATTTTCTGGTGAATGCTCCCCACATAACGATTATTTTCTGGTGAATGCTCCCCACATAAAGATTATTTTCTGGTGAATGCTCCCCACATAACGATTATTTTCTGGTGAATGCTCCCCACATAACGATTATTTTCTGGTGAATGCTCCCCACATAACGATTATTTTCTGGTGAATGCTCCCCACATAACGATTTTCTGGTGAATGCCCCCACATAACGATTATTTTCTGGTGATTGCTCCCCACATAACGATTTTCTGGTGATTACTCCCCACATAACGATTTTCTGGTGAATGCTCCCCACATAGTGATTATTTTCTGGTAAATGGTCCCCACATAACGATTATTTTCTGGTGATAGCTCCCCACATAACGATTATTTTCTGGTGATAGCTCCCCACATAACGATTATTTTCTGGTGAATGCTCCCCACATAACGATTATTTTCTGGTGAATGCTCTCCACATAACGATTACTTTCTGGTGATAGCTCCCCACATAACGATTTTCTGGTGAATGCTCCCCATATAACTATTCTTTTCTGGTGAATGCTCCCCACATAACGATTATTTTCTGGTGATTGCCCCCACATTGCGATTATTTTCTGGTGATTGCTGCGCACATAACGATTATTTTCTGGTGAATGCTCCCCATATAACGATTATTTTCTGGTGAATGCCCCCACATTGCGATTATTTTCTGGTGATTGCCTCCACATTGTGATTATTTTCTGGTGATTGCTCCCCACATAGCGATTATTTTCTGGTGAATGCTGCCCACATAATGATTATGGACATGGGTGTGGTTATGTGGTTGGGCACGGTTAATTTAACCACTCCCATAGGCGCCAGAGAAAATCTTGCACCCAGGTGCCAGGCACCCCAGCCAACATCCCCTGCATCACGCCCCTCCTCCTCAGCACCAACAAAAAACTTCTGCACCTCAAACTCCTCCTCCTCCTTGGATGGCCCTCAGGGCCGGATTTCTGGAAAGGCCGGCAAGGCCACGGCCTAGGGCTGATAAAATTAGATAACATAAGAAGGGCGGCATGACTTGGAGAGAGAAGAGGTCATATGTCAAAGTAAATCATCTCTTCTGGTCCCGCAGCGCAGCCAGCCAGCGCCCTGCTCTGCACTAATAGCTGAATTCCAGAGTTCCCCAATCCCTGCATCTCTCTCTCTCACTTCCTGATGTGTTATATCAGGATCAATCATAACGGTCACCTGATAATCCATTCCTTTCTTTGTATGATAGACTTACAGATCGATGTGAGAAATACCAGAGATTTACATTACAAAGCAGATTAGAACTAAGTCCCGCTGAGTTTTAATGCAGGCATTCCCAAACATCAGTGAGCTCTGCAGTTTCTTCACCTCTTTTACATCTTTGACACTGACCCCAGCAATTGTTAATTTATCTATTCCTAATTTATGACTTTTTCTATTTTTTTTCTAGCTAGCAGTGGTCTCTTCTGTTCCTTAGTTAACTCTTTCCTGACTCATTTTCTGTCCTCCAGCTCCTACCATCTTTGAGACTGCAGGATAAAAAATGTTGTTTTCTTCCCTTTCATTGCTAAACTGTAATTTTAAATGACACCTGAGCAGTGGTGCTCATCCAATATTCGGATATCCGAACTACCCAGATAATCTGAACTTTTTCCACTATCCGAACTTTGAATAGCAATTTGGATATTTTTTAAAATCTGAATAGCACTGTCCGAGCAAACTCGAATTTCCTATCTGAGAGAGAGAGAGAGGGATTTTAAGTCCCCACATCATTAAAAAAAACATGTTATATACCTCATTTACCCTAAAAAAAGTTTTAAAGGCAATTTAAATAAGCCTTCTTCAGACTTTGTTCCCGTATACTGTCAATATGTTAGAGCACACCACCATATGTACATTCAGCATTCAAAAAAGATACATAGATTTTTCAGCAAATATAAATAAATGTCATTCAGATGCTTTAAAGTGGAGCTGAACTCTTGCACAGATCAGAAGGAAAACAGAGAGCTGTACCATGTATGTATTTAGAGAGCCTGTCTAATTCCCCCTCCTCTGTGTCTAATCACAAGTTGTAATTTATCTCTACACTGTATCACCTGACTGCCACAACAGCTAAGCTCATTTGAAAACACAGGATGTTAACAATATGTCTGCTTCCATAAAAGCAGGAAGTAGACACACTGCATATTTATTGCAGGATTTGTATCAGCTGTAACAAAGAAATGTTTTTCTTTAAAGGATATGTTGTTGCGTATCTTTTAGAGCAGAGAGGAAGTTCTGAGTTCAGGTCCACTCTAATTACAACAGAACATCCAAAGTGGGTCCTGACAGGATGTTTGCTACTTACCTGTTCTTTGTTTTGGATGGGCTTCTCTCCATTGCACTGCCCTGCCACCTGTTTGTGGCTCTGACTGCAGCCAGTCGCACAGAGGACAAAGAAGCAGCGCATGCTCTGGCCACTCGCGCTCCCTGTCACCTGTCTGTGGCTCTGACTGCAGCCAGTCACACAGAGGACAAAGAAGCAGCGCATGCTCTGGCCACTCGCGCTCCCTGCCACCTGTATGTGGCTCTGACTGCAGCCAGTCACAGAGGACAAAGAAGCAGCGCATGCTCTGGCCACTCGCGTTCCCTGTCACCTGTCTGTGGCTCTGACTGCAGCCAGTCGCACAGAGGACAAAGAAGCAGCGCATGCTCTGGCCACTTGCGCTCCGTGCCACCTGTCTGTGGCTCTGACTGCAGCCAGTCGCACAGAGGACAAAGAAGCAACGCATGCTCTGGCCACTCGTGCTCCCTGCCACCTGTCTGTGGCTCTGACTGCAGCCAGTCACACAGAGGACAAAGAAGCAGCGCATGCTCTGGCCACTCGTGCTCCCTGCCACCTGTCTGTGGCTCTGACTGCAGCCAGTCGCACAGAGGACAAAGAAGCAGCGCATGCTCTGGCCACTCGCGCTCCCTGTCACCTGTATGTGGCTCCGACTGCAGCCAGTCACAGAGGACAAAGAAGCAGCGCATACTCTGGCCACTCACGCTCCCTGTCAACTGTCTGTGGCTCTGACTGCAGCCAGTCACACAGAGGACAAAGAAGCAGCGCATGCTCTGGCCACTCACGCTCCCTGTCACCTGTCTGTGGCTCTGACTGCAGCCAGTCACAGAGGACAAAGAAGCAGCGCATGCTCTGGCCACTTGTGCTCCCTGCCCCCTGTTTGTGGCTCTGACTGCAGCCAGTCGCACAGAGGACAAAGAAGCAGTGCATGCTCTGGCCACTCGCACTCCTTGTCACCTGTCTGTGGCTCTGACTGCAGCCAGTCGCACAGAGGACAAAGAAGCAGCGCATGCTCTGGCCACTCGCGCTCCCTGTCACCTGTATGTGGCTCTGACTGCAGCCAGTCGCACAGAGGACAAAGAAGCAGTGCATGCTCTGGCCACTCGCGCTTCCTGCCACCTGTCTGTGGCTCTGACTGCAGCCAGTCGCACAGAGGACAAAGAAGCAGCGCATGCTCTGGCCACTCGCGCTCCCTGTCACCTGTATGTGGCCCTAACTGCAGCCAGTCGCACAGAGGACAAAGAAGCAGCGCGTGCTCTGGCCACTCACACTCCCTGTCACCTGTATGTGGCTCTGACTGCAGCCAGTCGCACAGAGGACAAAGAAGCAGCGCATGCTCTGGCCACTCGCGCTCCCTGCCACCTGTATGTGGCTCTGACTGCAGCCTGTGGCACAGAGGACAAAGAAGCAGCGCATGCTCTGGCCACTCGCGCTCCCCTTGTCACCTGTTTGTGGCTCTGACTGCAGCCAGTCACACAGAGGACAAAGAAGCAGCGCATGCTCTGGCCATTCACGCTCCCTGCCACCTGTCTGTGGCTCTGACTGCAGCCAGTCGCACAGAGGACAAAGAAGCAGCGCATGCTCTAGCCACTCACGCTCCCTGTCACCTGTCTGTGGCTCTGACTGCAGCCAGTCACAGAGGACAAAGAAGCAGCGCATGCTCTGGCCACTCGCGCTCCCTGCTACCTGTCTGTGGCTCTGACTGCAGCCAGTCGCACAGGGGACAAAGAAGCAGCGCATGCTCTGGCCACTCGCGCTCCCTGCTACCTGTCTGTGACTCTGACTGCAGCCAGTCACACAGAGGACAAAGAAGCAGCACATGCTCTGGCCACTTGCGCTCCCTGCCACCTGTCTGTGGCTCCGACTGCAGCCAGTCGCACAGAGGACAAAGAAGCAGCGCATACTCTGGCCACTCACGCTCCCTGTCACCTGTCTGTGGCTCTGACTGCAGCCAATCGCACAGAGGACAAAGAAGCAGCGCATACTCTGGCCACTCACGCTCCCTGTCAACTGTCTGTGGCTCTGACTGCAGCCAGTCACACAGAGGACAAAAAAGCAGCGCATACTCTGGCCACTCACGCTCCCTGTCAACTGTCTGTGGCTCTGACTGCAGCCAGTCACACAGAGGACAAAGAAGCAGCGCATGCTCTGGCCACTCACGCTCCCTGTCAACTGTCTGTGGCTCTGACTGCAGCCAGTCACACAGAGGACAAAGAAGCAGCGCATGCTCTGGCCACTCACGCTCCCTGTCACCTGTCTGTGGCTCTGACTGCAGCCAGTCGCACAGAGGACAAAGAAGCAGCGCATGCTCTGGCCACTCACGCTCCCTGTCAACTGTCTGTGGCTCTGACTGCAGCCAGTCACACAGAGGACAAAGAAGCAGCGCATGCTCTGGCCACTCACGCTCCCTGTCACCTGTCTGTGGCTCTGACTGCAGCCAGTCGCACAGAGGACAAAGAAGCAGCGCATGCTCTGGCCACTCACGCTACCTGTCACCTGTCTGTGGCTCTGACTGCAGCCAATCGCACAGAGGACAAAGAAGCAGCGCATACTCTGGCCACTCACGCTCCCTGTCAACTGTCTGTGGCTCTGACTGCAGCCAGTCACACAGAGGACAAAGAAGCAGTGCATGCTCTGGCCACTCACGCTCCCTGTCAACTGTCTGTGGCTCTGACTGCAGCCAGTCACACAGAGGACAAAGAAGCAGCGCATGCTCTGGCCACTCACGCTCCCTGTCACCTGTCTGTGGCTCTGACTGCAGCCAGTCGCACAGAGGACAAAGAAGCAGCGCATGCTCTGGCCACTCACGCTCCCTGTCAACTGTCTGTGGCTCTGACTGCAGCCAGTCACACAGAGGACAAAGAAGCAGCGCATGCTCTGGCCACTCACGCTCCCTGTCACCTGTCTGTGGCTCTGACTGCAGCCAGTCACACAGAGGACAAAGAAGCAGCGCATGCTCTGGCCACTCACGCTACCTGTGACCTGTCTGTGGCTCTGACTGCAGCCAATCGCACAGAGGACAAAGAAGCAGCGCATACTCTGGCCACTCACGCTCCCTGTCAACTGTCTGTGGCTCTGACTGCAGCCAGTCACACAGAGGACAAAGAAGCAGCGTATGCTCTGGCCACTCACGCTCCCTGTCACCTGTCTGTGGCTCTGACTGCAGCCAGTCGCACAGAGGACAAAGAAGCAGCGCATGCTCTGGCCACTCGTTCTCCCTGCCACCTGTCTGTGGCTCTGACTGCAGCCACTCGCGCTCCCTGTAATCTCTCGCTCTTGCCCATGGCAGGTACAGTGTTATGCATTCTTGACAAGTACCAGTCATACATCAGCATCATTTCTCCAGTATGCATGCCCAGAACACTATCGGCTGCTGTGCACATTCGGGCAGGAGCGCAAATTACAGGAACTATTTGTTAAATGGGGGGCAGAGCAGCACAACTGAGATGAGCCCATTCAAATTAATGCTCGCTAGTCAGAGTGTTTGGACAATTTTTATTTTTTTTTTGAGGGGGGTGGGGGGGGGGGGGTGGGGGGGGCGCTTGGTGACTGCAGGCCTAGGGCACTGGAAAGTACAAATCCGACCCTGATGGCCCTATCATCTCCAACTCATACTTCTCCAAAACATCCCTGTACATGGTCACAGTCTCAGGGGAGAAGAGCGTGCTCATTGAGGGCAGACTGGTCGATGGGGTCACCGTGACCATGGCCTCAAGTGGTGGTGGAGGCCTGCTGCGGAGCAGAGTGCTGGTGGTGGTGGCACTAGTCTCGCTGGTGCTGGAGGCCTGGCTGGAAACGGTGGCTTCCTGCTCCGCCATCATTTCCACCACAGGCCGGCACCTGACTCTCCCCAATGGGCCGTGGGCGATGACCCATCTCAAAGATGGGCGCAACGCGCTGCTGTTGTGCCTCTGCTCCCTCCTCCCTGCGGTCAGTGGCTGGCGGCGGACCAGTCCCAGACCTGCTGCTGCTGGCAGAGGCTCCTGCAATGGTGCTGCCTCTCCTGGTGGTGCCTCGCCCTCTACCTCTGCCAGTCATTGTGCACTATACAAATACAGTAAAAAAAAATAAGTAGAAGAGGGCGGGAAAGGGTGTAAACTTTAATAAAGTCTGTGTTGGTGGTGACTTGGTGGTGACTAGTAGTACTAGTAGACAGTAGTAGTAGTAGTACGCATGCAGGTAACTAAGAAATACCTAGCGTACTACACTATAACTAAGTCGTGCGGCAGACAGTCGGTGACAGTTACAATCGGTCACACACAGTCAGACGCAATCAATCAATCAATCAATAGGCTCGGGCAGGTGACAGTCACAGGTCAGTGGTCACTCACAACGGATGCTGGTGGTGGCCTGTACAGTCAGTAACTAACTAACACAGTACTGAAACGAATAAAGTAACAGACTACAGCAGTAAGTAATAAATAATTAACCTAAACTAGTACTACTAAGTACACAACGAACTAGAATCCCTAACCTACCTAAGCTAGTAGTAGGCTAAGGCTACCTAGGCTAGCAGGCCTAGCCTGCACACAGACTAACTCTAGCCTAGCACAGTATACACTATACACTAGCTGACTAAAAACAATCAAAATACTAGCTAACCATATAAGACAACAATAAATGTGTTTAGGAGGTGTTTAGGAAGAAAAACGCTAGGTTTAGCAGTGATATGCACTTGCTCAGACACAGCACAGCACTGGAGAATCTCTCAGTACCAGCAGCAGTCACACAAGTGCGTGGATCCGCAAGATGGCCGCCGCCTTATATAGAGGAGGGAAGGGCCAGGCTCCCCTTCTCTGATTGGTTGCTAGGGTTGGCAGGTCCTCGGCAGGAGGACTTCTGATTGGCCCAATGACGTCATCCCCAAATCCCGAAGCCGAAACCGAACCCACAGCTCCATCCGGCCGAATTCGAGTGCGCACATTCGGGAGACTTTACATTCAGATTCGGCATGGATTGAATTATTCGGGTTCGGGTTCACATTCGGCAAACCTGAAAAATTCACCCGAATTTTCTGGTAAACTTCGCATTTACCTCCCCTCCCGGTCTTTCCGTATTGCTGCCACATTGGTCCCTTCATCACAAAGTCTTAATGAGCAGCTAATGAATGAATCATAGCAGATGCCACAATGAGGCTCCGCCCTCCTCTCAGTGTCTGATCCGTCTGCTAATCATCTTACCAGATTTATTGAAATCTCCCTTCGTGTCGCTGGCTATCGGTAAGTTTACAGACATCCTTCCACAGCGTATTATAGTGTATTATTATCTTGTGTAACATGAGCATAACATTTATTTCATCTAGTTTATTGCTTCTGGCCAGGGCTGGGCCGAGGCAGAGGTGAGAGAGGCTCCAGCCTCAGGGCGCAGTGTAGAAGGGGGCACACAACTCACTCAAATATCATTCCCCTATTGTGTATGAAGCAGAGAGAAATAAGTAAAGGGGATACATGGCAGTGACTGCAAGCCAGATAACTGGAGATTAAGGTGTTGGGGGCCCTGGGGTGCCTCTTAGTCTAATAGCAATCAGTGTGTGATGGCTGGGATGGGAGGGATGGGGGAGGGGCCTCTTAGTGTAATAGCAATCAGTGTGTGACGGCTGGGGTGGGAGGGATGGAGGAGGGGCCTCTTAGTGTAATAGCAATCAGTGTGTGATGGCTGGGGTGGGAGGGATGGAGGAGGAGCCTCTTAGTATAATAGCAATCAGTGTGTGACGGCTGGGATGGGAGGGATGGAGGGGCCTCTTAGTCTAATAGCAATCAGTGTGTGACGGCTGGGATGGGAGGGATGGGGAGGGGCCTCTTAGTGTAATAGCAATCAGTGTGTGACGGCTGGGGTGGGAGGGATGGGGAGGAGCCTCTTAGTGTAATAGCAATCAGTGTGTGACGGCTGGGGTGGGAGGGATGAGGGAGGGGCCTCTTAGTGTAATAGCAATCAGTGTGTGACGGCTGGGGTGGGAGGGATGGAGGAGGGGCCTCTTAGTGTAATAGCAATCAGTGTGTGACGGCTGGGGTGGGAGGGATGGAGGAGGGGCCTCTTAGTGTAATAGCAATCAGTGTGTGACGGCTGGGGTGGGAGGGATGGGGGAGGGGCCTCTTAGTATAATAGCAATCAGTGTGTGATGGCTGGGGTGGGAGGGGTGAGGGAGGGGCCTCTTAGTGTAATAGCAATCAGTGTGTGACGGCTGGGGTGGGAGGGATGGGGAGGAGCCTCTTAGTGTAATAGCAATCAGTGTGTGACGGCTGGGGTGGGAGGGATGGGGAGGGGCCTCTTAGTGTAATAGCCATCAGTGTGTGACGGCTGGGGTGGGAGGGATGGGAGGGGCCTCTTAGTCTAATAGCAATCAGTGTGTGATGGCTGGGATGGGAGGGATGGGGGAGGGGCCTCTTAGTGTAATAGCAATCAGTGTGTGACGGCTGGGGTGGGAGGGATGGGGGAGGGGCCTCTTAGTGTAATAGCAATCAGTGTGTGACGGCTGGGGTGGGAGGGATGGGGGAGGGGCCTCTTAGTGTAATAGCAATCAGTGTGTGGCGGCTGGGGTGGGAGGGATGGAGGGGCGCAATTTGGTGTTTCAGCCTTGGGTGCCGGAGGACCTTGTCCCAGCTCTGCTTCTGGGAACACATCATTAGAAATGTTTTTGGACACTGCATGTTATTATTATTATTTTTTTTCTTTAATTAAATATAGTTGTTATTTATATTTTGCTAGCTTTTGAAATAAAGGTTTTGTAATTGTTTTGCTGCAGCAGTTTAATATCCAGCTCTGTTAGCCTAGCTTTCATATATACGTTCCAAATGAAAGGAAGAGTTGTACTTTTTCTGAAAGCAAAGAGTTGAGGAGACAAGGTTTTTCAGGACAACTGAAGTGAGAGGATTATGGAGGCTGTCATATTTATTACCTTTTAAACAATACTATTAGACTGGCAGCCCTGCTGGTCTATTTGGCTGCAGCAGTGTCTGACTCACACCAGAAACAACTGATATGTGGTGCCCTTGCTGAGAGGGAGAGATGCTCTTTACAAAGGCATTATTGGGATCTTTATCAGTCAGAGAGAACAGAAGACAAGGAACACACATTGCTGCAATCTTGAAGCCACATACTGTACACACGCTCAACAAAAGTCTTTTACTATAAACAACTTTACAAACAACTACAATTAAAAAAGTTAGAAAGATACGTCTTGGCGTGCAAACAACTATTATACACACAGAACGACTTGACGGACAACTACAAATGTACATATTGTTACTCAGCTGGTGAACGGCTAATATGTTCTAGTTAGTAATGGAAGTCATTGAAAAGTCATAGCAGACTTCTGTACACATTGCCAAGCTGGACACCACTTCTCTCAGTTGTTCATCAAGTCAATCCAACAGTTGGACTGACATGAGCTGCATCTTATTAGTTGTCACCTCTTATCAGTGATAACGCCTTGACAAAAGTTGTCCAACTTCTTCAAGTTGTTTGACAATTGAGCAATTAAAAGACTTTTGTTGAGCGTGTGTATGAGCATTAACCCTTTACCACCATCTGAATAAGATTCTTTCAGCGAGATGATTATTAAACTATACACTGAGGTGTTGATAGCCACCCCCCTGTGCAGGAACATGGTCTAGCTCTGCAGAACCCAACTAGCCACTCCCCTGTGCAGGAACATGGTCTAGCTCTGCAGAACCCAACTAGCCACCTAGCCACCCCCTGTGCAGGAACATGGTCTAGCTCTGCAGAACCCAACTAGCCACTCCCCTGTGCAGGAACATGGTCTAGCTCTGCAGAACCCAACTAGCCACTCCCCTGTGCAGGAACATGGTCTAGCTCTGCAGAACCCAACTAGCCACCTAGCCACCCCCTGTGCAGGAACATGGTCTAGCTCTGCAGAACCCAACTAGCCACTCCCCTGTGCAGGAACATGGTCTAGCTCTGCAGAACCCAACTAGCCACCCCCCTATGCAGGAACATGGTCTAGCTCTGCAGAACCCAATTAGCCACTCCCCTGTGCAGGAACATGGTCTAGCTCTGCAGAACCCAACTAGCCACCCCCTGTGCAGGAACATGGTCTAGCTCTGCAGAACCCAACTAGCCACTCCCCTGTGCAGGAACATGGTCTAGCTCTGCAGAACCCAACTAGCCACCTAGCCACCCCCTGTGCAGGAACATGGTCTAGATCTGCAGAACCCAACTAGCCACCCCCCTGTGCAGGAACATGGTCTAGCTCTGCAGAACCCAACTAGACACCCCCCTGTGCAGGAACATGGTCTAGCTCTGCAGAACCCAACTAGACACCCCCCTGTGCAGGAACATGGTCTAGCTCTGCAGAACCCAACTAGCCACTCCCCTGTGCAGGAACATGGTCTAGCTCTGCAGAACCCAACTAGCCACTCCCCTGTGCAGGAACATGGTCTAGCTCTGCAGAACCCAACTAGCCACCTAGCCACCCCCTGTGCAGGAACATGGTCTAGCTCTGCAGAACCCAACTAGCCACCTAGCCACCCCCTGTGCAGGAACATGGTCTAGCTCTGCAGAACCCAACTAGCCACTCCCCTGTGCAGGAACATGGTCTAGCTCTGCAGAACCCAACTAGCCACTCCCCTGTGCAGGAACATGGTCTAGCTCTGCAGAACCCAACTAGCCACCTAGCCACCCCCTGTGCAGGAACATGGTCTAGCTCTGCAGAACCCAACTAGCCACTCCCCTGTGCAGGAACATGGTCTAGCTCTGCAGAACCCAATTAGCCACTCCCCTGTGCAGGAACATGGTCTAGCTCTGCAGAACCCAACTAGCCACCCCCTGTGCAGGAACATGGTCTAGCTCTGCAGAACCCAACTAGCCACTCCCCTGTGCAGGAACATGGTCTAGCTCTGCAGAACCCAACTAGCCACCTAGCCACCCCCTGTGCAGGAACATGGTCTAGATCTGCAGAACCCAACTAGCCACCCCCCTGTGCAGGAACATGGTCTAGCTCTGCAGAACCCAACTAGACACCCCCCTGTGCAGGAACATGGTCTAGCTCTGCAGAACCCAACTAGACACCCCCCTGTGCAGGAACATGGTCTAGCTCTGCAGAACCCAACTAGCCACTCCCCTGTGCAGGAACATGGTCTAGCTCTGCAGAACCCAACTAGCCACTCCCCTGTGCAGGAACATGGTCTAGCTCTGCAGAACCCAACTAGCCACCTAGCCACCCCCTGTGCAGGAACATGGTCTAGCTCTGCAGAACCCAACTAGCCACTCCCCTGTGCAGGAACATGGTCTAGCTCTGCAGAACCCAACTAGCCACCCCCCTATGCAGGAACATGGTCTAGCTCTGCAGAACCCAATTAGCCACTCCCCTGTGCAGGAACATGGTCTAGCTCTGCAGAACCCAACTAGCCACCCCCTGTGCAGGAACATGGTCTAGCTCTGCAGAACCCAACTAGCCACTCCCCTGTGCAGGAACATGGTCTAGCTCTGCAGAACCCAACTAGCCACCTAGCCACCCCCTGTGCAGGAACATGGTCTAGATCTGCAGAACCCAACTAGCCACCCCCCTGTGCAGGAACATGGTCTAGCTCTGCAGAACCCAACTAGACACCCCCCTGTGCAGGAACATGGTCTAGCTCTGCAGAACCCAACTAGACACCCCCCTGTGCAGGAACATGGTCTAGCTCTGCAGAACCCAACTAGCCACTCCCCTGTGCAGGAACATGGTCTAGCTCTGCAGAACCCAACTAGCCACTCCCCTGTGCAGGAACATGGTCTAGCTCTGCAGAACCCAACTAGCCACCTAGCCACCCCCTGTGCAGGAACATGGTCTAGATCTGCAGAACCCAACTAGCCACCACCCTGTGCAGGAACATGGTCTAGCTCTGCAGAACCCAACTAGACACCCCCCTGTGCAGGAACATGGTCTAGCTCTGCAGAACCCAACTAGCCACTCCCCTGTGCAGGAACATGGTCTAGCTCTGCAGAACCCAACTAGCCACTCCCCTGTGCAGGAACATGGTCTAGCTCTGCAGAACCCAACTAGCCACTCCCCTGTGCAGGAACATGGTCTAGCTCTGCAGAACCCAACTAGCCACTCCCCTGTGCAGGAACATGGTCTAGCTCTGCAGAACCCAACTAGCCATCCCCCTGTGCAGGAACATGGTCTAGCTCTGCAGAACCCAACTAGCCACTCCCCTGTGCAGGAACATGGTCTAGCTCTGCAGAACCCAACTAGCCACTCCCCTGTGCAGGAACATGGTTTAGCTCTGCAGAACCCAACTAGCCACTCCCCTGTGCAGGAACATGGTCTAGCTCTGCAGAACCCAACTAGCCACTCCCCTGTGCAGGAACATGGTCTAGCTCTGCAGAACCCAACTAGCCACCTAGCCACCCCCTGTGCAGGAACATGGTCTAGCTCTGCAGAACCCAACTAGCCACTCCCCTGTGCAGGAACATGGTCTAGCTCTGCAGAACCCAACTAGCCACCCCCCTATGCAGGAACATGGTCTAGCTCTGCAGAACCCAATTAGCCACTCCCCTGTGCAGGAACATGGTCTTGCTCTGCAGAACCCAACTAGCCACCCCCTGTGCAGGAACATGGTCTAGCTCTGCAGAACCCAACTAGCCACTCCCCTGTGCAGGAACATGGTCTAGCTCTGCAGAACCCAACTAGCCACCTAGCCACCCCCTGTGCAGGAACATGGTCTAGATCTGCAGAACCCAACTAGCCACCCCCCTGTGCAGGAACATGGTCTAGCTCTGCAGAACCCAACTAGCCACCCCCTGTGCAGGAACATGGTCTAGCTCTGCAGAACCCAACTAGCCACTCCCCTGTGCAGGAACATGGTCTAGCTCTGCAGAACCCAACTAGCCACTCCCCTGTGCAGGAACATGGTTTAGCTCTGCAGAACCCAACTAGCCACTCCCCTGTGCAGGAACATGGTCTAGCTCTGCAGAACCCAACTAGCCACCCCCTGTGCAGGAACATGGTCTAGCTCTGCAGAACCCAACTAGCCACTCCCCTGTGCAGGAACATGGTCTAGCTCTGCAGAACCCAACTAGCCACTCCCCTGTGCAGGAACATGGTCTAGCTCTGCAGAACCCGACACTTTTGTATCTAAAACTGAGGAGGATTTTACAGCAGAGAGGCAGAGTTGTGTGAGGAAGGAATTTGCTCCTAGTACTTGTCCTAATGTGTGCCCTAACATTCAAGCATTCAAAAACTTTGTTTTTATCGATAGTATTCCTTTAAGCTCATCTCCATTGTTAGTCTTAGGATACATTTTTCTGTTGGTGCATATCCTTGAAAGAAAGGATTACACTAACTGTTCCTAACACAGGGCTGTTTCCAACCATTATGGTTCCCCAGGCAAGGGAAATCATAGCCCTTATTAATACAGACTAACAAGCAAGCTCATGGTGATCCAGAACTCATTGGAGTGTGTAAGGGACTACAATGGTCCTAAAGCCCCCTTACTAAGATGTTAAGAAAAACAAAAGTTTGCTTTCTTAAAACAGAAAGAATTTGCGATAATTCAGGTTGGAGTGAGCTTGAGATGTCTCCCACAATGCAACACTGCTGAATATATGCAAATTAACCATTGTACCCTTAGAAGCTAAACACACCTCCAGAACCGCTGAGACGCCAATAACAAACTTATGTGGTGGTTTCTTAAAGTCTATAAAGTATACGACAATTAAAACACCAGGGGCCATATGCAATTCTTACTCAACAGGCTACAAGAGTACTGTGGCATAGATGGCATTGTTCCCCGGTGGTTCAACTCCTTCCTGGCTGGCAGAACACAAAGGGTAGCCTTAGGGCCCTTCCTCTCCAACCCTGTACCACTAAAATACGGTGTACCTCAGGGCGCAATATTATCCCCTTTACTGTTCACCATATACATGCTGCCACTTGGAGAAATCATACAAAAACATGGCCTGACATATCATTGCTATGCTGATGACACCTAGCTATATTTGTCATTCAAACCTGATGTCACAGACCCTACTCCACAAATAAACGCATGCTTAGCTGAGCTTCAGGAGTGGATGAATAATAATTGGCTAAAACTTAATGCTGACAAAACTGAGGTTCTTGTTATCGAGGGCCAGGGCTCAACAGCAAAGCAGCCCCAGTCTCAACCAACACCGCTAAGGATAGGGAGCTCAGACCTGAACAACTCAGACTGTGTGCGCAGCCTGGGAGTACTGATTGATGGGAAATTAAGCTTCAGGAATCAAATCTCAGCTGTTGTGAAACATTCCTTCTTTCACCTAAGGAATATTGCAAGGATTAAACACCTAATTCCTTCAGAGGATCTTCCAACCCTAGTTCATGCCTTCGTCACATCAAGGTTAGACTACTGCAACGTCCTCTACACAGGCCTGCATAAGAAAGACTTACGCCGCCTGCAATTAGTACAGAATGCCGCCGCAAGGCTGTTAACGAGCCAACCCCGCCATTGCCACATAACACCAACCCTGAGCTCACTCCACTGGCTACCGATAAAATGGAGAATTCTGTTTAAGATTGGCTTACTGACATTCAAATCCTTGCACAATCTGGGCCCTGGATACCTGAAGGACTTGTTGCAACTACATCACACCCCCCACAATCTTAGATCAAAAGGACGTAACACCTTGGTCACCCCCAGAGTCCACCTCAAAACCTTTGGAGACAGAGCCTTTTGTCATGCTGCCCCTACACTTTGGAACTCCCTGCCACACCCAATCAGGACAGCCCCATCCCTGGAAGCATTTAAGTCTAAACTAAAAACCTACCTTTTCAGTCTGGCATTCATGAACATCTGACTATCTCCTCTGTAACACAACCCAGCCTGAAACCCTGTATTAATCTGAGACACAGCTATGCGCTTTGAGTCCTATGGGAGAAAAGCGCTTTACAAATGTTATTGTATTGTATTGTATTGTAATTCAATGTTTCACCTGTGTTTTCTCCAAGGTGATATTTTTACAACTTAAAATAAAATGTCTTTTAAGGCACCAGCAAGCAAACAAATACTCAAAATATTTTTACAGTAATGTTTTACCTACTTTTTGGTACTTTTTTTCCATTGCAGAGTGCTAAAAAGTTATTTTGAATTGAAGATTAAATATTATCTCCTAGGAAAAAACTCAGGTGAAATAGTGAATTGCATGGAGGCCCAGGGGCCATACGCAAGGGAATTTTTCTCCTGAGTTTTCTCCCAGGTTAAATTTTCACAACTTGTCATAAAATGGCTTTTAAGCCCCCAACAAGCAAGAAAGTACCCAAAATCAATTCGATAGTACTTTTTCACCAACTTTTTGGTACTTTTTTAATTGTAAAATGCTTAAAAGTTATTTTAAAGAGAAGATGAAAATGATCTCCAAAGAGATAACTCCAGTGATAAAGTGAATTGCATATGAGCCCTTGTCCTGAACCTGCACACACTGTAAGCAAGTTGATTTGGGGAAGGTGAAAACTTTTACAGCTCTGGGTCAAGTAGCCTCAATATGATAAATTCCTTCCAGGCTCCAGATGGCAGTCAGATTATAAGTCCCTGGATCATCTCTGCCGGGAATTACCTACAGCCGGGGATGTTCTTCTGCAAGGAAAGCATCGAAGACCTCAAATGCTGATCTAGAGTTTGCCATAAATACTTCCTGAGGTAAGATGTTCCAGATTTGTTTTCATCTTATAAATGCAAAGTTTATGCACAAAATGTCCAGTACAAAAATCCGCAGACAAGATGTGGTCAATACAAAAAGAAAAAACTCATTGCAGCAAATAACACTGGAAGGTGTAAGTAAGGATATGATATGAATGATCAGGGTAGGTAACAATCTCAGACACTGAACTTGTTCTCATAGTGTGTAGACTGGTCAGTGAAAAATAGCACCCAGCACCGTTTGATAAAAATGGCGCCCCATTCACTTACATTATCAAACGATATTTATCGTTTTAAAAGGTTAAAAAATGGCGCAGACCTTAACAAAATTTATCGTTTTAAAACTTTTTTTTTGTCCTGCCTGCAGAGCAGGGACAAGGTCCTCCAGCACCCAAGGCTGAGACACCAAAGTGCGCCCCTCCATCTCTCCCACCCCAGCTGTCACACACTGATTGCTATTAGACTAAGAGGGCCACAGGGCCCACAACCTCCCCAACACCTTAATATCTAGTTATATGGCTTGCAGTCACTGCTATGTATCCCCTTTTCTTATTTCTTTCTGCTTCATACACAATTAGAAATGACAGCTGAATGAATTGTGCGCCCCCTCCTACACTGCGCCCTGAGGCTGGAGCCTCTCCAGCCTATGCCTCGGCCCGGCCCTGCCTGCCTGAACAATATTTATCGTTTTAACCCCTGCTTTGCTGCCGTTTGGAAAATATCTGCCCGCCGGCTTTAATGTTTAATAGCAAAGCCCCCTTAAACGCTAAAAACACCACATTTGCTGGGAACGTTAAGAAAAAAATTGTGAACAAGAGAAATTTTTTTTTCAAAAAGACCTTATAGTTTTTGAGAAAATCGATTTTAAATATTCACCTTCTGACCGTGGGAAAATTAAACGCCCGCTGACTTTAGCAGTTAATAGCAAAGCCCTTTAACCACCTGCCGACCGCGCACTCATACCGTGCGGCGGCAAAGTGGTAGCTGGAGGACCAGAGACGCAGATCTGCGTCGCCAGGTGCCTCCCTAATTAATCAGGAAAGGCCGCTCGCGTGAGCGGCCGTTTCCTGTTAGATCACGGAGCGGGTCTCCATGAATAGCCTGCGAGCCGAAATCAGCTAAATGTAAACGTAGGAGACATATGTAAGGCAGATCGGCGATCCCCGGCCAATCAGCGGCCAGGGATCGCCGCCATGTGACAGGGGACAGCCTGTCACTGGCTGCACAGGACGGATAGCGTCCTGTGCAGCCCAGATCGCCAGGGGGGACAGGGAGGAGAGGGAGGGGGGGAATTTCGCCGTGGAGGGGGGCTTTGAGGTGCCCCCCCCCGCAACACCCAGGCAGGCAGAAGAGATCAGACCCCCCTGCACATCATCCCCATAGGGGGGAAAAAAGGGGGGCAATCTGATCTCTCTGCCTGCTACCTGATCTGTGCTGGGGGCTACCTGTCCTGCGCTGGTCCTCCACGATCCTCCGTTCTCCTGCTGCCAGCCCAGTGCAGCCTTCCTGTCCTGCGCTGGTCCTCCACGATCCTCCGTTCTGCCGTCAGCCCCGTGCAGCCTTCCTGTCCTGCGCTGTCCTCCACGATCCTCTGTTCTCCCGCCGCCAGCCCCGTGCAGCCTTCCTGTCCTGCACTGGTCCTCCACGATCCGTTCTCCTGCCGCCAGCCCCGTGCAGCCTTCCTGACCCACCCTGGTCCTCCACGATCCTCCGTTCTCCTGCCGCCAGCCCCGTGCAGCCTTCCTGACCCACCCTGGTCCTCCACGATCCTCCGTTCTCCTGCCGCCAGCCCCGTGCAGCCTTCCTGACCCACCCTGGTCCTCCACGATCCTCCGTTCTCCTGCCGCCAGCCCCGTGCAGCCTTCCTGACCCACCCTGGTCCTCCACGATCCTCCGTTCTCCTGCCGCCAGCCCCGTGCAGCCTTCCTGACCCACCCTGGTCCTCCACGATCCTCCGTTCTCCTGCCGCCAGCCCCGTGCAGCCTTCCTGACCCACCCTGGTCCTCCACGATCCTCCGTTCTCCTGCCGCCAGCCCCGTGCAGCCTTCCTGACCCACCCTGGTCCTCCACGATCCTCCGTTCTCCTGCCGCCAGCCCCGTGCAGCCTTCCTGACCCACCCTGGTCCTCCACGATCCTCCGTTCTCCTGCCGCCATCCCCGTGCAGCCTTCCTGACCCACCCTGGTCCTCCACGATCCTCCGATCTCCTGCCACCATCCCCGTGCAGCCTTCCTGACCCACCCTGGTCCTCCACGATCCTCCATTCTCCTGCCGTCAGCCCCGTTCAGCCTTCCTGTCCTGCGCTGGTCCTCCACGATCCTCCGTTCTCTTGCTGCCAGCCCCGTGCAGCCTTCCTGTCCTGCGCTGGTCCTCCACGATCCTCCGTTCTGCCGTCAGCCCCGTGCAGCCTTCCTGTCCTGCGCTGTCCTCCACGATCCTCCGTTCTCCCGCCGCCAGCCCCGTGCAGCCTTCCTGTCCTGCACTGGTCCTCCACGACCCTCCGTTCTCCTGCCGCCAGCCCCGTGCAGCCTTCCTGACCCACCCTGGTCCTCCACGATCCTCCGTTCTCCTGCCGCCAGCCCCGTGCAGCCTTCCTGACCCACCCTGGTCCTCCACGATCCTCCGTTCTCCTGCCGCCAGCCCCGTGCAGCCTTCCTGACCCACCCTGGTCCTCCACGATCCTCCGTTCTCCTGCCGCCAGCCCCGTGCAGCCTTCCTGACCCACCCTGGTCCTCCACGATCCTCCGTTCTCCTGCCGCCAGCCCCGTGCAGCCTTCCTGACCCACCCTGGTCCTCCACGATCCTCCGTTCTCCTGCCGCCAGCCCCGTGCAGCCTTCCTGACCCACCCTGGTCCTCCACGATCCTCCGTTCTCCTGCCGCCAGCCCCGTGCAGCCTTCCTGACCCACCCTGGTCCTCCGTTCTCCTGCCGCCAGCCCCGTGCAGCCTTCCTGACCCACCCTGGTCCTCCACGATCCTCCGTTCTCCTGCCGCCAGCCCCGTGCAGCCTTCCTGACCCACCCTGGTCCTCCACGATCCTCCGTTCTCCTGCCGCCATCCCCGTGCAGCCTTCCTGACCCACCCTGGTCCTCCACGATCCTCCGATCTCCTGCCACCATCCCCGTGCAGCCTTCCTGACCCACCCTGGTCCTCCACGATCCTCCATTCTCCTGCCGTCAGCCCCGTTCAGCCTTCCTGTCCTGCGCTGGTCCTCCACGATCCTCCGTTCTCTTGCTGCCAGCCCCGTGCAGCCTTCCTGTCCTGCGCTGGTCCTCCACGATCCTCCGTTCTGCCGTCAGCCCCGTGCAGCCTTCCTGTCCTGCGCTGTCCTCCACGATCCTCCGTTCTCCCGCCGCCAGCCCCGTGCAGCCTTCCTGTCCTGCACTGGTCCTCCACGACCCTCCGTTCTCCTGCCGCCAGCCCCGTGCAGCCTTCCTGACCCACCCTGGTCCTCCACGATCCTCCGTTCTCCTGCCGCCAGCCCCGTGCAGCCTTCCTGACCCACCCTGGTCCTCCACGATCCTCCGTTCTCCTGCCGCCAGCCCCGTGCAGCCTTCCTGACCCACCCTGGTCCTCCACGATCCTCCGTTCTCCTGCCGCCAGCCCCGTGCAGCCTTCCTGACCCACCCTGGTCCTTCACGATCCTCCGTTCTCCTGCCGCCAGCCCCGTGCAGCCTTCCTGACCCACCCTGGTCCTCCACGATCCTCCGTTCTCCTGCCGCCATCCCCGTGCAGCCTTCCTGACCCACCCTGGTCCTCCACGATCCTCCGTTCTCCTGCCGTCAGCCCCGTGCAGCCTTCCTGTCCTGCGCTGGTCCTCCACGATCCTCCGTTCTCTTGCTGCCAGCCCCGTGCAGCCTTCCTGTCCTGCGCTGGTCCTCCACGATCCTCCGTTCTGCCGTCAGCCCCGTGCAGCCTTCCTGTCCTGTGCTGTCCTCCACGATCCTCCGTTCTCCCGCCGCCAGCCCCGTGCAGCCTTCCTGTCCTGCACTGGTCCTCCACGATCCTCCGTTCTCCTGCCGCCAGCCCCGTGCCGGTCCTCTACAATCCTCCATTCTCCTGCTACCAGCCCCGTGCAGCATTCCTGTCCTGCGCCGGTCATCCATGATCCTTCATTCTCCCGCCGCCAATACTGTGCATCCTTCCAGACCCGCGCCGGTCATCCACGATCATCCGTTCTCCCACCACTAACACTGTGCAGCCTACCTGTCCCACCCTGGTCCTCAGCCCAGTGCAGCCTTCCTGACCCATGCCGATCATCCACGATCCTCCATTCTCCTGCCGCCAGCCCCGTGCAGCCTTCCTGACCTACGCCGCTCCTCCACAATCCTCCGTTCTCCTGCCACCATCCCTGTGCAGCCTTCCTGTCCCGCGCCGGTCCTCCCTGATCCTCCGTTCTCCCGCCGCCAGCCCCGTGCAGCCTTCCTGTCCCACCCTGGTCCTCCAAAATCCTCCGTTCTCCTGCCGCTAGCCCCGTGCAGCCTTCCTGATCCGCGCCGGTCCTCCACGATCCTCCATTCTCCCGCCGCCAGCCCCGTGCAGCCTTCCTGTCCCGCCCTGGTCCTCCACGATCCTCCATTCTCCCGCCGCCAGCCCCGTGCAGCCTTCCTGTCCCGCGCCAGTCCTCCACCATCCTCCGTTCTTTGGCCTCCAGCCCCGTGCAGCCTTCCTGTCCTGCGCCGATCCTCCGCCGATCCTCCGTTCTCCTGCCGCCAGCCCCGTGCAGCATTCCTGTCCCGCCCTGGTCCTCCACGATCCTCCATTCTCCCACCACCAGCCCCATGCAGCCTTCCAGTAGTGGCTGATAGTGTAATGGTTAAGGGCTCTGCCTCTGACACAGGAGACCAGGGTTCGAATCTCGGCTCTGCCTGTTCAGTAAACCTGCACCTATTCAATAGGAGACCTTGGGCAAGTCTCCCTAACACTGCTACTGCCTAGAGAGCATGTCCTAGTGGCTGCAGCTCTGGCGCTTTGAGTCCGCCAGGAGAAAAGCGCAATATAAATGTTCTGTGTTTGTTTGTTTCTGTCCCGCGCCGGTCCTCCACAATCCTCCGTTCTCCCGCCGCCAGCTTCATGCAGCCTTCCTGTCCCACCCTGGTCCTCCACGATCCTCCGTTCTCCTGCCGCCAGCCCGTGCAGCCATCCTGTCCCGCGCCAGTCCTCCACCATCCTCCGTTCTTTGGCCTCCAGCCCCGTGCAGCCTTCCTGTCCTGTGCCGATCCTCCGCTCTCCGGCCTCCAGCCCCGTGCAGGTCCTCCGTTCCTGTCCCGCGCCAGTCCTCCACCATCCTCCGTTCTCCTGCCGCCAGCTACTTTTTTTACCGGCGACTTGAAAGCCAATGACAACTCCACCTGAGCGTCATTTTTTTCCACCGTCTAGCCTGCAATAGCGTCCTGCGCAGAAATGCTTTTTTTCTCTTTCTTGTCTGAGTTTTTTTTTAGAAAATTTGCGAATTTTTTGACTTTTTTTTTACTGAGAAATTTGTGTCCAATATTTTTGCAAGAAACTGTCATGGACCATTATACCAATGGCGTTCTACCAATTATTAGGCCAAGCTTTTGGTAACAATTCCATTTGTGAATATTGTGCAAAAGTCCATTCATTTCAGTAATTCCATTTAAAGTGACACTGAAGGAAAATAAAAAGTTTGACATAATGAATTGTGTTTGTAGTATAGATAGCGAATAGAGCATTAGTAGCAAAGAAAAGTCTCATATTTCTATTTTCAGTTATAGGTTTTTTTTTTATAACATTGCATCATTCTTTAATATGCGCAATTTACAAACTCCAAATAACTATGAAACAGAGCAGAGCTAATGAACCTTTGAACTTCCCTGCAGTAAAATCTTATCTGAAGTTGTCTTTCACTGTTTCTTTGATATGTAAGTGCTTCAGAAAATAGCACTGCTGTCTGACTAAATTAGTCGCAGAGCTCAGAGAAGCTCTTTAGCATAGATAACTGAAGGTTCTTAACTCTTCCTGTACTGGAAACAATATGAGACTCATATCTCTGCTGCTAATGTTCTGTTTCTTAGCTGCACTACACATACTAATCATTATGTCATAAGTTTATTTTCACTTCAGATTCCCTTTAAAGTGTCAGCCTCTAATCAGCCAGTTCATCCAAAACACCTGCAAAGGGTTCCTATTTCATAGATTACTTTCACCTTCTCATTTAAATTTTCTGACATTGACAGGGGACAGATAGGTTGATGCTGTGTGCTACAGTCAATCACCTCACAATATAGGCCCCGGCAATGAGGCTTTATACAGGGCAGCAGTGAATACAGTAGTGGAGTAGTGGTTCTCCTTGTCTCTCAGGCAGGGCCGGGCCGAGGCAGAGGCGAGAGAGGCTCCAGCCTCAGGGCGCAGTGTAGGAGGGGGCGCAGGGTGGGGCAGAGGCAAGAGAGGCTCCAGCCTCAGGGCGCAGTGTAGGAGGTGGTGCAGGGCAGGGCCAAGGCAGAGGCAAGAGAGGCTCCAGCCTCACGGCGCAGTGTAGGAGGGGGCAGGGCGGGGCTGAGGCATGGGCGAGAGAGGCTCCAGCCTCAGGGCGCAGTGTAGGAGGTGGTGCAGGGCGGGGCCTAGGCAGAGGCGAGAGAGGCTCCAGCCTCAGGGCACAGTGTAGGAGGTGGCAGGGCAGGGCTGAGGTGAGAGGCTCCAGACTCAGGGCGCAGTGTAGGAGGGGTGCAGGGCGGGGCAGAGGCGAGAGAGGCTCCAGCCTCAGGGAGCAGTGTAGGAGGGGGCAGGGCGGGGCTGAGGCATGGGCGAGAGAGGCTCCAGCCTCAGGGCGCAGTGTAGGAGGGGGCAGGGCGGGGCTGAGGCAGAGGCAAGAGAGGCTCCAGCCTCAGGGCGCAGTGTAGGAGTGGGTGCAGGGCCAGGCCGAGGCAGAGGTGAGAGAGGCTCTAGCCTCAGGGCGCAGTGTAGGAGGGGGCAGGGCGGGGCTGAGGCAGAGGCAAGAGAGGCTCCAGCCTCAGGGCGCAGTGTAGGAGGGGGCAGGGCGGGGCTGAGGCATGGGCGAGAGAGGCTCCAGCCTCAGAGCGCAGTGTAGGAGGTGGTGCAGGGCGGGGCCTAGGCAGAGGCGAGAGAGGCTCCACCCTCAGGGCACAGTGTAGGAGGTGGCAGGGCAGGACTGAGGTGAGAGAGGCTCCAGACTCAGGGCGCAGTGTAGGAGGGGTGCAGGGCGGGGCAGAGGCGAGAGAGGCTCCAGCCTCAGGGCGCAGTGTAGGAGGGGGCAGGGCGGGGCTGAGGCATGAGCGAGAGAGGCTCCCGCCTCAGGGCGCAGTGTAGGAGGGGGCAGGGCGGGGCTGAGGCAGAGGCAAGAGAGGCTCCAGCCTCAAGGCGCAGTGTAGGAGTGGGTGCAGGGCCAGGCCGAGGCAGAGGTGAGAGAGGCTCCAGCCTCAGGGCGCAGTGTAGGAGGGGGCGCACAACTCACTCAGCTATCATTCCCCTATTGTGTAGGAAGCAGAGAGAAATAAGAAAAGGGTATACATGGCAGTGACTGCAAGCCAGATAACTGGAGATTAAGGTGTTGGGGGCCCTGGGGGGCCTCTTAGTCTAATAGCAATCAGTGTGTGACGGCTTGGATGGGAGGGATGGAGGAGCGCACTCTGGTGTCTCAGCCTAGGTTGCTGGAGGACCTTGTCCCAGCTCTGCTCTCAGGTGTTTTTTTTTTTTTTTTTCTTTCATGAAAGTCAGTTTACTCAGGTCAGGTGACAGACAGAAAACAATGGGGAAAAAACAGCTATTACAAGGGCTATTGGGTGAAGTACTGTAGCACTAGCAGCACTGCACACCTGTCTCCTCCAACAGCTAAAGTGCTCTGGACAGTAGACACACAGAACAGCAATATAACAATAGGAAGTAAACAAAAAACAGCCCTTACAAGCAGGGGCGTAGCTAGAAATCACTGGGCCCCATAGCAAATTTTTTTCATGGGCCCCTCTCACTCCCCGGGTAAATTCTCCCTCCTTCAACACAAACAGAAAATAAACGCAATTCGGCCCACATTTCAGCAGAAAACAAACGCAGTTCAGGCGACATTTCATCAGATAATAAACGCAGTTAGGGCCACATTTCATCAGATAATAAACGCAGTTTGGGCCACATTTCATCAGATAATAAACACAGTTTGGGCCACATTTCATCAGATAATAAACACAGTTTGGGCCACATTTCATCAGATAATAAACGCAGTTTGGGCCACATTTCATCAGATAATAAACGCAGTTTGGGCCACATTTCATCAGATAATAAACGCAGTTTGGGCCACATTTCATCAGGTAATAAACACAGTTTGGGCCACATTTCATCAGATAATAAACACAGTTTGGGCCACATTTCATCAGATAATAAACGCAGTTTGGGCCACATTTCATCAGATAATAAACGCAGTTTGGGCCACATTTCATCAGATAATTAACGCAGTTTGGGCCACATTTCATCAGATAATTAACGCAGTTTGGGCCACATTTCATCAGATAATTAACGCAGTTTGGACCACATTTCATCAGATAATTAACGCAGTTTGGGCTACATTTCAGCAAAAAAAAAAAAAAAGAGAATGTACTCACCTGAAACAAGTCTTCTCTTCCGGCCGGCTTCTGGCGAGCAGCTCCCCCGGAGATCTTGCTCTTCCTCCTCCTGCAATCTCCCGCGGACCCGCGCTGGCAGTCAGGCAGAGCAGGGCTACGGGAAGATGGCGCCCAATGCCCTGTAATGGAGACACAAATAGTCTCCAGAGCAGGGCTTCGGCGGCAGCCATCTTCCCGTAGCCCTGCTCTGTGAACTGGCTGGCGCGGCGTCAGTGCGGGGCCTGTGGGCAACAGTGTGACGTCACAATAACGTCAAAGAGCTTCTGAGGCCCCTAAAAACGTGAGGCCCCTGGCGGCACCCCTGCACACACACACACACCATGCATACATACACACACACCATGCATACACACATCATACATACACACACACCATGCATGCATGCATGCATGCACGCACGCACGCACGCACGCACGCACGCACGCACGCACACACACACACACACACACACACACACACACCATACATACATACATATACACATATACACACACACAGCATGCATACATACACACACACCATGCATGCATGCATACACACACACGCATACACACACACGCATACACACACACGCATACACACGCATATACACACACACACACCATGCACACACACACACCATGCACACACACACCATGCATACACACACCCACACATATACATACACACACCCACACCCACACCCACACCATGGGCCAGTTACTCACAGTGTCTGGCTTCCGATGCTGTGACCGGGCAGACAGGCGAGAAGGGGGCGGAGCTACATGCGGGAGGGGCGGAGCTACACGCGGGAGGGGCGGAGCCATAGCCAGCGCTGCTCTTCTGTGTTCCGGGCCAGGCCGGAACTATGAAGTAAGTGTCGGCAGGCGGAGGGATATGCAGAGAGGCGGCAGGTGGAAAATAGTCCCATTTCACCTGCCAGCCTCTTTGCAATGCTGCAATGGGGGGGGCCCGGGCGAGGGTGCTCACTCCAGCAATCCTGAATGGGCCCTGGATGGCTGGACCCATGATTAAAGAAAGAAAAAAAGCAGGAAACAAAAATAGGCTGCAGGACAGGCGGGCCCCCCAGTTGAAGCGAAGGGATCCGGGCCCTATAGCAACGCTATGGTTGCTATAGTGATCCCTACGCCTGTGCTTACAAGGGCTATTGGGTGATCTAGATGGTGAGCTAGTACTGTAGCAGCAATAAGAGCACATGACACACAGAACAGCAGCTAACTATGCAATCCCACACTCAGCACAGCTCTCACTGTTCTCTCTGCCTAGCACAGCACCCTAATGCAGAAGGATGAGAGGTCAATTTTTGGCTCCATGCATATGTATGGGGGAGGGGGCGGGATTGAACATCCCATGTGTTCACCAGCGGACAACAGATGATCGCTGGGAACTGTCTGCCGGTGAGCAGTTCAGCCATCTCTAGTTAACACTGCCCAGCATTCACTACAAATAGAAAATCAGAAGAAACTAGCTGTATTCCTTTCAACAAGTAGCACACCATTTCTGAAAGAGGGGACCTTGTCAAAACTGGATGTGAATGAACAGCTGCTTTTCTCAGCATGAGGTCAGTAGGATGTGTTGTCTTACAGGTTAGCATGAGACTCTCCTATCTGCTCTCCAGCCTCATCCTTATCCTGCTTAATGTCAACAACTGTCACGGACGCTCTGGAGGACGGTCTGGAGGACACTCTGGAGGACGGTCTGGAGGACGGTCTGGAGGACGGTCTGGAGGACGGTCTGGAGGACGGTCTGGAGGACACTCTGGAGGACACTCTGGAGGACGGTCTGGAGGACACTCTGGAGGACGGTCTGGAGGACACTCTGGAGGACGGTCTGGAGGACACTCTGGAGGACGGTCTGGAGGACACTCTGGAGGACGGTCTGGAGGACACTCTGGAGGACGGTCTGGAGGACACTCTGGAGGACTCTCTGGAGGACTCTCTGGAGGACTCTCTGGAGGACTCTCTGGAGGACTCTCTGGAGGACTCTCTGGAGGACTCTCTGGAGGACTCTCTGGAGGACTCTCTGGAGGACACTCTGGAGGACACTCTGGAGGACACTCTGGAGGACTCTCTGGAGGACGGTCTGGAGTATACTCTGTAGGACACTCTGGAGGACGGTCTGGGGGACGCTCTGGAGGAGGCTCTGGGGGACGCTCTGGAGGAGGAGGCTCTGGGGGAGGAGGCTCTGGAGGAGGAGGCTGTGGAAGAGGAGGCTCTGGAGGAGGCTCTGGAGAACCAGGGCAACTCTTTTATGAAGGAAACCTTCTGCCTATAACATTTAACACCATTGAGGAGCAAAACATCTACACAACCAACTACACCATGTTCCCTGACGCTCTGCACTACCCTCGCTACAATGACACTGAAACTGCTGAGGACTTCCTGGGACCATGCATGAAAACCACGCTGGAGCACAGCCTCAACCGAGAGAGACTCTCAGTACTACACAAGGGTGAAGCTGTTTATATGAGGGTGGCCACGCGTGTCATAGAGTACCTCTGCTTACAGAATTACAATGGGGAGGTGGAGGAAACAAATTGGACATTAATAAGCTCAGCAATTATTGTGGCTGTCAGGCTTGTCTGGCTACTAGCTACAGATCTGATATGCTCATATGACTGACCTATAACCCAGCACTAACACCTCCGTACACTCCTACCTAACAAACTACACAACCCTGCAGGCAGATGTAGCATACAACCTGGCATATAGCATTCTCCAAACACAGCAAGGTAATGCAGACACAGTGTACTAGAATAGTCACCTGAGGCCTATAGGCTGAGGCAATCCAGACGAAAGTGTAATCACAATACAGGTGCGTGGTCATTCAGGCCGAGATTAGGGCAGGCAGCGTTCATGCAAAGTCCATAAACAAACCAAGGTTGGCAACAGGAAATCCAGTCAGATGTGAGGACAGGGACAAGCCGGGTAAATAACAGGTGATCAGAAGAAACGTAGTCAGGCACAATCTGGGTCAGCAATGGGTAATCAAATCTGCAAGAAGCTTGGTCAAGAGACAGAGCACTTGGTGTGAGTGCAATCTCAGTTACAAGCCCAGCATAGGCTATCACAGGCGATGACTGAGGGCGCTCACCTGATTCAAATACAAGCCTCAAACCAGAGTTCAGCGTGTCAGCAATCAGCTGAAACGCAGAGAGACATGTGACTCGTGGCCCGAATGGTTCCCGGCGAACTTCGGTGGTTCACGTTAGCAGTGAACCAGGAACTTTGTTCAAAAAAATTTTGGTTCGTCCATAGACTTTAACCACTTCACCACTGAGGGGTTTTACCCCTTGAACACCAGAGCAATTTTCACCTTTCAACGCTCCTTCCATTCATTCGTCTATAACTTTATCATTACTTATCACAATTAAATGAACTAGATCTCGTTTTTTCCGCCACCAATTAGGCTTTCTTTAGGTGGGACATTATGCCAAGAATTATTTTATTCTAAATATGTTTTATTGGGAAAATTCATTATTTTTCAGTTTTCGGCCATTATAGTTTATAAATAATGCATGCTACTGTAATTAAATTAAAACACATAAATGTATTTGCCCATTTGTCCCGCTTATAAAACCGTTTAAATTATGTCCCTATCACAATGTTTGGCGCCAATATTTTATTTGGAAATAAAGGTGCATTTTTTTCAGTTTTGCGTCCATCCATAATTACAAGCCCTTAGTCAGGGACGGATCAAGACCAAGTTGCGCCTGGGGCAAGGTCAGGTTTTGGCGCCTAAAGGTCAGGTTTTGGCGCCAAAACTGCCATTCATTTTGACGCCTTTTTAAGAATTCAACAAATTGCGCCTGGGGCAAGATACCTGCTTGCTCCCCCCTAGATCCGTCCCTGCCCATAGTTAATAAAGTAACAGTGTTGTACCCTCAAGACATAAATATTTAAAAAGTTCAGTCCCTAAGGTAACTATTTATGTATTTTTTTTAATTGTAAATTTAAAAAAAAAAAATTAATTACAAAAAAAAAAAAAATGGGGAGTGTGGGAGGTAATGAGTTAATTTTTTGTGTTTAATTAATCTATTTGTAAGGGAAAAATGCTTTAGGGTGTAGTTTTACTATTTGGCCACAAGATGGCAACAGTAACTTTTTGTTTAATGCGACCTCCGAGCGTCCTTCCGGGCGGGAGCGCGGAAAGTACGGATTTCTCCGTCCCTGGGGGTGAAAGGATGGAAAAAGGGACGGAAAAATTCGTACGGGCGGGGGTAAAGTGGTTAATGCCCGCCGACTTTAGCGGTTAATAGCAAAGTCCCCTTACATAGTAAAAACACCAAATTTGCAGGGTATGTAGAGGAAGCCATTATTGGCACTGAACTACCATCACTGGAACTTTTGTATAATACTCGCAGCGTGAGAAGGGCCAAAAACATTATCAAGGACAACACTCTCCCTGGAAATGCCCTGCTTGAGCTCCTTCCATCAGGTAAAAGATTTAGATCAATCCGCACACACACAAACAGACTGAAAAACAGCTTTTTCCCATCCGCCATAAACTTGATGAACTCTGAATCCTCTCTGAAATAATTAACACTGTGTACAAATTGTTTAAACATCTGTAATACCTGGCATACTTGTATAATTTCTTCTCTTCCTTGTTACTATCACTATGTTCCCTATATGCACCATGGGGTTGTCATGAAAAGTAATTTCGTTGTGTTACACAATGACAATAAAGTGAATTGAATTGAATTGAGGAGGGCAGTGACTACAAGAGGAATTTTTTTTTTTTTTCATAAAGACCTTATACTTTTTGAGAAAATCGATTTTAAAGTTTCAAAGAAAAAAAAGAGTCGATTCATTAAAAAAAGAACCAATTCATTAAAAAGAACCGGATGATTTATGAACCGTTAGTATAGCTTAGAATGCGTCCTGTGCAAGACGTATAGCTGCCGGCTCCCGCTGCTGTCTCTCCCCACCTGTCACCCATGGGTGTGTAGCAGGTAGAAAAGGGGGTATCGTTTTTTTAATTTAATTTAGTAATTATACCTGGTCAGCAGCCCAAGTGCAGAGGTGCTGCTGACACAGGGTTTTAATTGCAGTAAGGGCATTTAGCCCATACCTAAGATGGCCGCTGCCGCATGCGTAGGCAGGGCTGATGGCTATGCAGAGAGGGGAGCGAGTGCACACGTACATATTGACGCATGCACTCCTCCGGGTTGCCAAGACAACCAGGACGCGTTGGGTAAGGCTCTCATGCGTAGAGCTGGCCGCGTTCATTACACGTGAGAGGAGGGAAGGTTGCTAAGCAACCAGACGCAAGCGAGAGAGCCGTTAGGGAAGAGTAACAGCTCTCTGAGGGGCTGGTGTGGCGGAGATGGAGTGAACAGAGGATGAGGAAGGACGCAGCAGGCTGAGCTGAAGTGAAGCAGGCCAAAAGCTGCAGCAGACGACATATCGGGGAGAAAGTAATGCGTTTGGATGACTCTTCAATCCTCCACAGACAGCCATCAGTCCATCAAAGCTGACAAGGAGTGGGGGAAGTCAGGAGAGAGATTTCAGTCAGAAGAAACGAGCCAGACAGATGTATAGCCTGTGATTCTTGATACAGAGGTGCTGGAAAAGAAACCGTTCAAGATAACACGTGTGCACTATGATTAATATTGTGATAAATCAGCATATGACAAGAAAGATCCTTGAACAGTTTGATTACAGTGGAGTTGGCTCTGGTAATGTCCCTCACTGCTGAAGCATAGTGTTAGTGAGGCTGAGAATTAGGATTGACCATCCCTAGCTGTGATGATTATCATCTCACTTATATTTGTATAAGTTAACCTGGATGGTTGCAGAAATGGAGAAACAGTTTCTGTCATAAAAGTCACAAGCTGCATATTACTCATATATTAAGCATGAGACTATGAGATAGCGAGACTGAGAAGAAAGTGAATCTGATTAATGCAGTAAACTATTGCCTTGTCCGCTAGAGGCCTATCATATCCTTTTATAGCCCATTGACTTTACAAGCGTTATAAATGCAAGAAGCTATTTTGTTTTATTTATTTTATGTGTGTGGTGCAAAAGACAGTGCAAAGTTATATTGGAGAAATACCTACCTTTGAGAAGAGTCGTCCAGCTGGATGCCTGTTAAAGAAAGAAGAAATGATTAATATGTCAATTTACCAGCAGTAGTGAAAGATTTGGAATAAGTACCTGTGAATAGACTGTTTTCCTAGCAGTAGACTGGTCCTGCAAAAGAACAGAAGTGATTGCATACAGGAGCGACAGATTTTGGATCTGCAAAGAAAATATGTTTTTGTTGTTGTTTGGCTGTATTTTTGGAGCAAGCATGTTGAGTAGTTTTACCTATGAGAACTGGTGACGGAGTTATTTTCTTTATATTTATCTAATTCCAGTAACCTTATTAATTTACTAAATCTAGCAATTCACTAATCCATTTATTTTTTTTATTATTTTCTTTATTAACCAACCAATGTACTAACCTTTAACCAACCCACTTATTCTCATACAGTACCGGGCTGCAATTTTGGATAAATAATAGCCAGAATAATTTACCGGTATAGAAACAAAAAGAAAGAATCCTCTATTTACTATTTGGTTACTAAGATTTTGCTGATCAGCAAATTTATGGGTGAAATTGATATCTGACGGTATCGTTAGTGAGAAGGATTCAAGTGAAATTATTCTAGTACACAGGGTTTTAGAAAAAAACAAATAAGGTTCATGGTCATTAAAGTGGGTGGGAAAGAAATACTTACCAGGTTTTTATTAACCAGTTGTTTTCCTCCTAGCTACCGGAAGTGTTCTGTAGGAAGAAGATCAGAAGATATTTAGAAGACTGTGATATTATAGATTTATTGTTTGTAATTCTCATTGGTTACATGGAGTAGAAAGTGTATTTTCATTTTTTTATTTTGAATAAAACTTTTTGAATTTTTCAACCTGCATTGGTGTTTGTGGAGTTCTCCTTCAGTTGGCGGTTGAAACCGTTTACAGGTGCACTGGGTGCCAGGCTAGGTGAGGGTGACAGGTGCAGGCAGGCAGGTGGGGAGAGACAGCAGGAGCCGGCAGCTATGCGTATGAAAGGACGCATTCTCTGCTATGTGGGGGGCGTCGGAGATCTTCAATCAACTTCATTAAAGATCGCAACATAAGAGGATACTGTATTCGTTGGATCACTTACCGAGGATATTGGCATGGGAATTTTTTTTAAAGGTACAGGTAAGTATTTATGGTAATTTAGAATAATAAAATACTTTTCTTGTGGTTGTGTTTTTATTGCATTTAACCTTTTGTGGAAATGGGTAAGGGGTACTTTGTACCCCTATACTCATTTATCCTGGGAGGGGGGTGGGCATCTGGGGTACCCTTATTAAAGGGGACTCTCAGATGCCACCATGAACCCCCCCAGGGAGTCATCGCCCCACCTCCTCCTGGGGCACCGGAGGTGGGGAAGAACCCCTTGTCCATGGATTGGAAAAGGGCTTCGGAAGGGGAGGGGAAGGCTTGGCCGCCCCTCCCCCCCCCAATACCATGGACCATGCGGGCTGGTATAGCTCAGGGTGCGAAGCCCCAGTCGGCCAGGGCTCCGCATTCTGGCTATACCAGCCTGCATGGGGACAAGGGGTTACAGAGGCTCGGGAGGGGGGACCCCACACCATTTTTTTCAGATTTCCCACACTCGGCACATAAAAATAATTAAAAAAAAAAAAATTTTAAGGACTTCCGAGGCCACAAATGTGAAAAAAGTTAAATACCTTTTCATAATCCAGATCCATGGCGGACGCCATCTGCACCCTCCCGTTCATTCCGCCATGGCTCCCGCAGTAATACCGACCCTGGTCGGGTCCCGATCCTCCAAACGGGTCGGGTTCTCATTTCCCCCTCAATATGACCACCACAGATTGTCATGGCTGTGCAGTCCGCATAGACGCGATTGCGGCTGCGGAGCTCTAGGCCCTCCTCCCACTGCGTCATCAATATGCGTGCATACATCAGACGCATTGGGAGGAGGTCCTAGAGCTGCGCAGCCGCAATCGCGTCTATGCGTACTGCACAGCAGCGGCAATCTGTGGCGGCCATATTGAGTGGGGAATGAGAACCTGACCCGTTCCGGTATTACTGCTGGAGCCATTGCGGAATGAACAGGAGGGCGCGGATGGCGTCCTCCATGGATCTGGATTATGACAAGGTATTTAACTTTTTTCACATTTGTGGCCTCGGAAGTCCTTTAAAAAAATATATATTATTTTTATGTGCAGAGTGTGGGAAATCTGAAAAAAAAAATGGGGTGGGGTCCCCCCTCCCGAGCTTCTGTAACCCTTTGTCCCCCATGCAGGCTGGAATAGCCAGAATGCAGAGCCCCGGCCAACTGAGGCTTCGCACCCTGAGCTATACCAGTCCGCATGGTCCATGGTATGGGGGGGCTCTGGGGGAGAGGGGCGGCCAAGCCTTCCCATTCCCCTCCCCGGAGCCCTTGTCCAATCCATGGACAAGGGGCTCTTCCCCACCTCTGGTGCCCCAGGAGGAGGTGGGGGCGCCGACTCCATGGGGGGGTTCATGGTGGCATCTGGGAGTCGCCTTTAAGAAGGGGACCCCAGATGCCCACTCCCTCCCAGGAGAAATGAGTACAGTGGGTTGCAAAAGTATTCAGCCCCCTTGAAGTTTTCCACATTTTGTCACATTACTGCCACAGACATGCATCAATTTTATTGGAATTCCACATGAAAGACCAATACAAAGTGCTGTACACATGAGAAGTGGAACGAAAATCATACATCAATCCAAACATTTTTTACAAATAAATAACTGCAAAGTGGGGTGTGCATAATTATTCAGCCCCCTGAGTCAATACTTTTTAGAACCACCTTTTGCTGCAATTACAGCTGCCAGTCTTTTAAGGTATGTCTCTACCAGCTTTGCACATCTAGAGACTGAAATCCTTGCCCATTCTTCTTTGCAAAACAGCTCCAGCTCAGTCAGATTAGATGGACAGCGTTTGTGAACAGCAGTTTTCAGATCTTGCCACAGATTCTCGATTGGATTTAGATCTGGACTTTGACTGGGCCATTCTAACACATAGATATGTTTTGTTTTAAACCATTTCATTGTTGCCCTGGCTTTATGTTTAGGGTCATTGTCCTGCTGGAAGGTGAACCTCCACCCCAGTCTCAAGTCTTTTGCAGTCTCCAAGAGGTTTTCTTCAAAGTTTGCCCTGTATTTGGCTCCATCCATCTTCCCATCAACTCTGACCAGCTTCCCTGTCCCTGCTGAAGAGATGCACCCCCCCGAGCATGATGCTGCCACCACCATATTTGACAGTGAGATATTTGACAGTGTTCAGAGTGATGTGCAGTGTTAGTTTTCTGCCACACATAGCGTTTTGCATTTTGGCATTTTGGCCAAAAAGTTTCCATTTTGGTCTCATCTGACCAGAGCACCTTCTTCCACATGGTTGCTGTGTCCCCCACATGGCTTGTGGCAAACTGCAAACGGGACTTCTTATGCTTTCTGTTAACAATGCCTTTCTTCTTGCCACTCTTCCATAAAGGCCAACTTTGTACAGTGCATGACTAATAGTTGTCCTATGGACAGATTCCCCCACCTGAGCTGTAGATCTCTGCAGCTCGTCCAGAGTCATCATGGGCCTCTTGACTGCATTTCTGATCAGCGCTCTCCTTGTTCGGCCTGTGAGTTTAGGTGGATGGCCTTGTCTTGGTAGGTTTACAGTTGTGCCATACTCCTTCCATTTCTGAATGATCGCTTGAACAGTGCTCCGTGGGATGTTCAAGGCTTTGGAAATCTTTTTGTAGCCTAAGCCTGCTTTAACTTTCTGGCAGTAAGCCCGAGCTGAGCTCGGGACATGCCGCACAGGAGGATTTCTCAGGCCCTGCTGGGCCGATTTGCTTACTTTTTTTTGCAACTTTGCTAGCTGCGTGTGCATTCCAATCGCCGCCGCTCCGCGCTGAATCGCCGTTGATTGCCGCGCCATGCCGCCCCCCCCCCCCCTTTCAGACCCCGTGCGCTGGGGAAGCCCTTTAGGAAATCCTTTGAACGGGATTTCCTGATCAAAGATCACCGGAGGCGATCGAAGCGGGCGGGGGGATGCCACTGTACAGCAGCTATACATGATTTAAAAATTATTATTTTTTAAATAGTGCTGCGCTGCCCCCTGGCGGTTTCTAATAGATCGCCAAGAGGGTTAAATTTCTCAATAACTTGATCTCTGACCTGTCTTGTGTGTTCTTTGGACTTCACGGTGTTGTTGCTCCCAATATTCTCTTAGACAACCTCTGAGGCCCTCACAGAGCAGAAGTATTTGTACTGACATTAGATTACACACAGGTGCACTCTATTTAGTCATTAGCACTCATCAGGCAATGCCTATAGGCAACTGACTGCACTCAGATCAAAGTGGGCCGAATAATTATGCACACACCACTTTGCAGTTATTGATTTGTAAAAAATGTTTGGAATGATGTATGATTTCCGTTCCACTTCTCACATGTACACCACTTTGTGTTGGTCTTTCATGTGGAATTCCAATAACATTGATTTGTGTTTGTGGCAGTAATGTGACAAAATGTGGAAAACTTCAAGGGGGCCGAATACTTTTGCAACCCACTGTATAGGGGTACAAAGTACCCATTTCCACAAAGGGTTAAATAAAATCACAACCACGAGAAAAGTATTTTATTCTAAATTAACCATAAATACTTACCTGTACCTTTAAAAAAAAAATTCCCACACCAATATCCTCAGTAAACAATCCACCGAATACAGTATCCTCTTATCTTGCAATATTCAATTAAGTTGATTAAAGATCTCCGACGCGCCCCCCCGCATATCAGAGAATGCATCCTTTGGGACTCCCGCTGTCTCTCCCCACCTGCCTTCACCTGTCACCTGGTGCACTGGGTGCCAGTCTAGGTGAGGGTGACAGGTGCAGGCAGGTGGGTGGGGAGAGACAGCGGGAGTCGGCAGCTATACGTCCTGCTCAGGACGCATTCTCTGCTATACTAACAGTTCATGAATCATCCAGTTATTTTTAATGAATCGACTCTTTTCTTTGAAACTTTAACCACTTGAGGACCGTGGGCTTTACCCCCCCCCCTTAAGGACCAGGCACTTTTTTTCCCATTCAGACCACTGCAGCTTTCACGGTTTATTGCTCGCTCATACAACCTACCACCTAAATGAATTTTGGCTCCTTTTCTTGTCACTAATAAAGCTTTCTTTTGGTGCTATTTGATTGCTGCTGCGATTTTTACTTTTTATTATATTCATCAAAAAAAGACTTAAATTTTGTCAAAAAAATGATTTTTTGAACTTTCTGTGCTGCCATTTTTCAAATAAAGTAAAATTTCTGTATACATGCAGCACAAAAATGTGGACAAACATGTTTTTGATCAGAAAAAAACCCATTCAGCCTATATTTATTGGTTTGGGTAAAAGTTATAGCGTTTACAAACTATGGTGCAAAAAGTGAATTTTCCCATTTCCCAGCATCTCTGACTTTTCTGAGCACCTGACATGTTTCTTGAGGGGCTAGAATTCCAGGATAGTATAAATACCCCCCAAATGACCACATTTTGGAAAGAAGACATCCCAAAGTATTCACTGAGAGGCATAGTGAGTTCATAGAAGATATTAATTTTTGTCACAAGTAAGCGGAAAATGACACTGAGACAAAAAAAAAAGGTTTCCATTTCTTCTAACTTGCGACAAAAAAAAAAAATGAAATCTGCCACGGACTCACCATACCCCTGTCTGAATACCTTGAAGTGTCTACTTTCCAAAATGGGGTCATTTGTGGGGTGTGTTTACTGTCCTGACATTTTGGGGGGTGCTAAATTGTAAGCACCCCTGTAAAGCCTAAAGGTGCTCATTGGACTTTGGGCCCCTTAGCGCAGTTAGGCTGCAAAAAAGTGTCACACATGTGGTATTGCCGTACTCAGGAGAAGTATTATAATGTGTTTTGTGGTGTATTTTTACACATACCCATGCTGGGTGGGAGAAATATCTCTGTAAATGACAATTGTGTGTAAACAAAAATCAAACAATTGTCATTTACAGAGATATTTCTCCCACCCAGCATGGGTAGGTGTAAAAATACACCCCAAAACACATTATACTACTTCTTCTGAGTACGGCAATGCCACATGTGTGGCACTTTTTTGCAGCCTAAGTACGCTAAGGGGCCCAAAGTCTAATGAGTACCTTTAGGATTTCACAGGTCATTTTTGTTTCAAGACTACTCCTCACGGTTTAGGGCCCCTAAAATGCCAGGGCAGTATAGTAACCCCACTAATGACCCTATTTTAGAAAAAAGACACCCCAAGGTATTCCGTTAGGAGTATGGTGAGTTCATAGAAGTTTTTATTTTTTTGTCACAAGTTAGCGGAAATTGATTTTAATTGTTTTTTTTTTTCACAAAGTGTCATTTTCCGCCAACTTGTGACAAAATAAAATCTTCTATGAACTCACCATACTCCTAACGGAATACCTTGGGGTGTCTTCTTTCTAGAATGGGGTCATTTGTGGGGTTACTATACTGCCCTGGCATTTTAGGGGCCCTAAACCGTGAGGAGTAGTCTTGAAACAAAATGTCGCAAAATGACCTGTGAAATCCTAAAGGTACTCATTGGACTTTGGGCCCCTTAGCGTACTTAGGCTGCAAAAAAGTGCCACACATGTGGTACCGCCGTACTCAGAAGAAGTAGTATAATGTGTTTTGGGGTGTATTTTTACACATACCCATGCTGGGTGGGAGAAATCTCTCTGTAAATGGACAATTGTGTGTAAAAAAAAAATCAGAGAGATTTCTCCCACCCAGCATGGGTATGTGTAAAAATACACCCCAAAACACATTATACTACTTTTCCTGAGTACGGCGGTACCACATGTGACACTTTTTTGCAGCCTAGGTGCGCTAAGGGGCCCAACGTCCTATTCACAGGTCATTTTGAGACATTTGGTTTCCAGACTACTCACGGTTTTGGGCCCGTAAAATGCCAGGGCGGTATAGGAACCCCACAAGTGACCCCATTTTAGAAAAAAGACACCCCAAGGTATTCCGTTAGGTGTATGGCGAGTTCATAGAAGATTTTATTTTTTTGTCAAAAGTTAGCGGAAATTGATTTTTATTGTTTTTTTTTTTCACAAAGTGTCAAAGTGTTTGTAAATGTGTGTAAAAAAAAAAATCAAACCATTGTCATTTACAGAGATATTTCTCCCACCCAGCATGGGTAGGTGTAAAAATACACCCCAAAACACATTATACTACTTCTTCTGAGTACGGCAATACCACATGTGTGGCACTTTTTTGCACCCTAACTGCGCTAAGGGGCCCAAAGTCCAATGAGTACCTTTAGGATTTCACAGGTCATTTTTGTTTCAAGACTACTCCTCACGGTTTAGGGCCCCTAAAATGCCAGGGCAGTATAGGAACCCCACTAATGACCCCATTTTAGAAAGAAGACACCCCAAGGTATTCCGTTAGGTGTATGGCGAGTTCATAGAAGATTTTATTTTTTGTCACAAGTTAGTGAAAAATGACACTTTGTGAAAAAAAAACAAAAAACAATTTCCGCTAACTTTTGACAAAAAATAAAATCTTCTATGAACTCGTCATACACCTAACAGAATACCTTCGGGTGTCTTTTCTAAAATGGGGTCACTTGTGGGGTTCCTATACCGCCCTGGCATTTTACGGGCCCAAAACCGTGAGTAGTCTGGAAACCAAATGTCTCAAAATGACTGTTCAGGGGTATAAGCATCTGCAAATTTTGATGACAGGTGGTCTATGAGGGGGCGAATTTTGTGGAACCGGTCATAAGCAGGGTGGCCTTTTAGATGACAGGTTGTATTGGGCCTGATCTGATTGATAGGAGTGCTAGGGGGTGACAGGAGGTGATTGATGGGTGTCTCAAGGTGTGATTAGAGGGGGGAATAGATGCAAGCAATGCACTGGGGAGGTGATCAGGGCTGGGGTCTGAGGGCGTTCTGAGGGTGTGGGCGGGTGATTGAGTGCCCGCAAGGGGCAGATAGGGGTCTAATCTGATAGGTAGCAGTGACAGGGGGTGATTGATGGGTAATTAGTGGGTGTTTAGGGTAGAGAACAGATGTAAACCATGCACTTGAGAGGTGATCTGACGTCGGATCTGCGGGCGATCTAATGGTGTGGGTGGGTGATCAGATTGCCCGCAAGGGGCAGGTTAGGGGCTGATTGATGGGTGGCAGTGACAAGGGGGTGATTGATGGGTGATTGACAGGTGATTGACAGGTGATTGACAGGTGATCAGTGGGTTATTACAGGGAAGAACAGATGTAAATATTGCACTGGCGAATTGATAAGGGGGGGTCTGAGGGCAATCTGAGCGTGTAGGCGGGTGATTGGGTGCCCGCAAGGGGCAGATTAGGGTCTGATCTGATGGGTAACAGTGACAGGTGGTGATAGGGGGTGATTGATGGGTAATTAGTGGGTGTTTAGGGTAGAGAACAGATGTAAACACTGCACTTGGGAGGTGATCTGACGTCGGATCTGTGGGCGATCTATTGGTGTGGGTGGGTGATCAGATTGCCCGCAAGGGGCAGGTTAGGGGCTGATTGATGGGTGGCAGTGACAGGGGGTGATTGATGGGTGATTGACAGGTGATCAGGGGGGATAGATGCATACAGTACACCGGGGGGGGGGGGGGGGGGGGTCTGGGGAGAATCTGAGGGGTGGGGGGGGTGATCAGGAGGGAGCAGGGGGCAGTTAGGGACCTGATAAAAATAGCAGTGACAGGGAGTGATTGATGGGTGATTAGGGGGGTAATTGGGTGCAAACAGGGGTCTGGGGGGTGGGCCGGGGGGGGGTCTGAGGGGTGCTGTGGGCGATCAGGGGGCAGGGGGGGAAAATCAGTGTGCTTGGGTGCAGACTAGGGTGGCTGCAGCCTGCCCTGGTGGTCCCTCGGACACTGGGACCACCAGGGCAGGAGGCAGCCTGTATAATACACTTTGTATACATTACAAAGTGTATTATACACTTTGTATGCGGCGATCCGGGTGCTAGTAACCCGCCGGCGCTTCCGAACGGCCGGTGGGTTACAGCGCGTGGGGGGCGGAGCCAGGCGCCGGTGGCCGATCGCGTCACGAATGACGCGATCGCGCCGCCCATGCCCCTACAAGGCCCGCCGCCATTTGTCTATACGGCGGTCCTTGCGGGGTCCACTTCCCGGCCGCCAATTGTCTATACGGCAGTCGGGAAGTGGTTAAAATCGATTTATTCTAAAAAAGTATAAGGCCTTTTTGAAGAAAAAATTTCCGCTTGTTCCCACTATTCCACTTAACATTCCCAGCAATTTTGGTGTTTCTAGCTTTTAAAGAGGCTTTGCTATTAACCACTAAAGTCGGCGGGGGTTTAATTTTCCCACGGTCAGAAGGAGATCTTTAAAATCAATTTTCTCAAAAACTATAAGGTCTTTTTGAATTTTTTTTTCCCCTCTTGTAGTCACTGAAAAAACTCAGGTGATAGACCCCTTGAAACATCTTTTCCATCACTTTTGTGACCAGCATAAATGTTTCTAGTTTTCAAAGTTTGCCTCCCCATTGAAGTCTATTGCGGTTCGCAAAAGTTCCTGCGAACCAAACTTTTTGCTGAAGTTCGCGAACCGAAAATCAGAGGTTCGGGCCATCTCTACACGTGACTATTGTTGCGAAGAGAATACGGAGCGCATACTGAGATGCGACCTCCGCCTGCCGCCCTGCACCCCTGTGAGTCAGCGGCAGGAACGGCAACAAGCTGAGTCAGCGACAGTGGCTTTTTGTGCAATCTCGGAGTATTGTGCTTAATAAATCTCCAGCTGTTGCAGAGATGATGCCCTTTATGAAAGTGCTGGGCTGTAAGAGCTGTGTATCATAGTCTTACATACTAATCACCAAATAGAATTCAACCTCCCTGGCGGTACACAGTTTGAGGCTGCATCCGCGGGAGGGTTCTTTTGAATTCAAGTTGTTTTAGCCTCTATAGCTAGCACTAGGCTATGTGTCCCCCAAGTCCCCCCGCACCCTTCTGATCCCCCCAAACGCCGCTGCTATACATTACCTAGCCGCGATCCCACGAGAGTCGCAGCCTCCCCAATGAGCTTCAGTCACTATGGCGACGATCGGACATGACATCTGACGTCATGCGCAATACCGATCCTCCCCATAGCGAAGTCTGGGCCTGATTGGGATCGGGGGGAGGTGTGTGTGGTACGTATAACGGCAGCGATCGGAGCAGAGCGGAGGGACTTGGGGACACAGGTAGCTAGGGAAGTGCTAGCTGCAAAGGTTACAAAAATCCCTCCCGGGGCAGAGAAATCCTCTGCAGTGGCTACCCCGAGTGTAGGTCGGGGTTACCGCCAGGAGGGTTAAAGGACCAGTGAAGTGAGAGGGGTATAGAGCCTGACATTTATTTCCTTTTACACAATTAGGGTTGCCAGGTCGGCTGATGGAGAAAACCGGACAGGGGGTGGAGTTAGGGGTGGAGTTAGGGGCGGAGTCAGAAGCGCACTTTTATGTAGAGTGGGGCTAAGCAATGGGCTTTTAAAAAAAAAAAAAAAAAATGTATAGTATTTATATCGCACTGACATCTTCTGCAGCACATTACAGAGTACATAGTCATGTCACTGACTGTCCTCACCAGTAGTACTGGTCCAGTGCACATAAGAGACAGTTTTTCCCCAGTAACTGCACATAAGAGACAGGTTTTCACCAGTAAATGCACATAATGACAAACAGCCAGTGTTCCCAGTATATGTAGCCAGGGATATATGTGCCCAGTATATGTAGCCAGGGGGTATATATGTCCCAGTATATGTAGGCAGGGGTGTAAATGTCCCAGTATACGTAGGCAGGGGTGTAAATGTCCCAGTATACGTAGGCAGGGGTGTAAATGTCCCAGTATACGTAGGCAGGGGTATATATGTCCCAGTATATGTAGCCAGGGGGTATATGTGCCCAGAATAGGTAGCCAGGGGGTATATGTGCCCAGAATAGGTAGCCAGGGGGTATATGTGCCCAGAATAGGTAGCCAGGGGCTATATGTGCCCAGAATAGGTAGCCAGGGGCTATATGTGCCCAGAATAGGTAGCCAGGGGCTATATGTGCCCAGAATAGGTAGCCAGGGGCTATATGTGCCCAGAATAGGTAGCCAGGGGCTATATGTGCCCAGAATAGGTAGCCAGGGGCTATATGTGCCCAGAATAGGTAGCCAGGGGCTATATGTGCCCAGAATAGGTAGCCAGGGGCTATATGTGCCCAGAATAGGTAGCCAGGGGCTATATGTGCCCAGAATAGGTAGCCAGGGGCTATATGTGCCCAGAATAGGTAGCCAGGTGCTATATGTGCCCAGAATAGGTAGCCAGGGGCTATATGTGCCCGGAATAGGTAGCCAGGGGCTATATGTGCCCGGAATAGGTAGCCAGGGGCTATATGTGCCCGGAATAGGTAGCCAGGGGCTATATGTGCCCGGAATAGGTAGCCAGGGGCTGTATGTGCCCGGAATAGGTAGCCAGGGGCTATATGTGCCCGGAATAGGTAGCCAGGGGCTATATGTGCCCGGAATAGGTAGCCAGGGGCTATATGTGCCCGGAATAGGTAGCCAGGGGCTATATGTGCCCGGAATAGGTAGCCAGGGGGTATATGTGCCCGGAATAGGTAGCCAGGGGCTATATGTGCCCGGAATAGGTAGCCAGGGGCTATATGTGCCCGGAATAGGTAGCCAGGTGCCCCCCGCCCCCCCCCCCCCCCTCTGCAGGAGGAGAACAGTGCAGCAGAGAGAGAGCTGGGAGCAGCGGTGGAGAAGGGGGGCAATCTCCCCCCCCTTCCCTCACCTTAGGGTGCTCTCTCTCCCCCGCTGTCTCCTCCAATATGATGTGCAGGCTGGCGGGTGGCTGCGGGCGGAACTTACCTCTGTGTCGCAGGCGCCGGAAGTTCGGGTCCCGCAGCCGCTGAGATTCGACTCAAAAAAGATCCGGATCAAAGATTCGAATCATTTACGAGCCGGACAACACTATTCAGACTGATTAGTGTTGTCCGGCTCATGAATGATTTGGATCTTTGATCCGGATCTTTTTTGAGTCGAATCTCAGCGGCTGCGGGACCCGAACTTCCGGCGCTGGAGCGACACAGAGGTAAGTTCCGCCTGCAGCCACTCGCCAGCCTGCACATCATCCTGGAGGAGACAGCGGGGGAGAGAGAGCACCCTAAGGTGAGGGAAGGGGGGGGAGATTGCCCCCCTTCACCGCTGCTCCCAGCTCTCTCTCTGCTGCGCTGTTCTCCTCCTGCGCTGCGGGGGGGGCTCTAAACCGGACAACTTAATTGTCCGGTTTAGCATGCCTTTTTGCACCGGACACAGCGCACAAAAACCGGACACCTGGCAACCCTATACACAATGCACATTGCCTGGCCGTCCTGCTGATCCTTTGCCTATGATACTTTTAGCCATAAACCCTGAACAAGCATGCAGCAGAACAGGTGTTTCAGCAGAGGCCTGAACTTTGCACAGCTAGCAGAAGGCCAACATGATAGGGTTATGCTGCCCAGGTGCAGGAAAGGTTCAGGCAGGCAGGGGTTAATGGATTTGCATCATGGGACTGGTTATAATGTTTAGGATGTGAATAGGTAAGGAAGTGCAGGCAGAGGGGTGGAGTCTCAGGGAAATGGGTGAGCCTGGAAGTGGTCAGGATTTGCTAGGAAAGGTTTTATGGGTAGTCAGTTGATTAGGGAAGGCAGGAAGGAGTGATGTGTCCTTACCCTTTTTTTTTTTTTAGCACAAGTTAGCTTGGTAGATATAATTATGCAGAGTAATTTGGGACAGTAATGTTTATTTTTATCTGTCAATGCAACCATGGCGGGGGAGAGTCTGTGCAAGTCTGTTATGGTTATCTGGTGATGAGTGGATCTGCCCTCAGTGGCAGCCCTTCAGTTATGGGGGAAGTCCCGCCCTCAGTGGCAGCTCTTCCGTTATGGGGAGGTCCCACCCTCAGTGGTGGTCCTTCAGTTAAGGGGGGGTCCTGCCCTCAGTGGCAGTCCTTCAGTTATGGGGAGTTCCCGCCCTCAATGGCAGCCCTTTAGTTATGGGGAGGACCCACCCACAGTGGCAGTCCTTCAGTTATGGGGAGGTCCCGCCCTCTGTGGTGGTTCTTCAGTTATGGGGAGGTCCCGCCCTCAGTGACAGCCCTTCAGTTAAAGGGAAGGACCCATCCTCTGGGGTGGTCCTTCAGTTACAGGGAGGTCCCGCCCTCTGTGGCAATCCTTTAGTTATGGGGGAGGTCCTGCCCTCAGTGGCAGTCCTTCAGTTATTGTAAAGGTCCGACCCTCAATGGCAGCTCTTCAGTTATGCGGGAGGTCCCGCACTCAGTGGTAGCCCTTCAGTTAGGGGGAGGTCCCAAACCTCTGTGGCTGCCCTTGAGCTATGGGGGAGATCCCACCCTCTGTGGCAGTCCTTCAGTTATGGGGGAGGTCCCACCCCCAGTGGCAGCTCTTCAGTTATGGGGGAGGTCCCACCCTCAGTGATAGCCCTTCAGTTATGGGGAGGTCCCACCCTCTGTGGTGGTCCTTCAGTTATGGGGAGGTCCCGGTCTCAGTGGCAGTCCTTCAGTTGTGGGGGAGATCCCACCCTCAGTGGCAGTCCACCAGTTATGGGAGAGGTCCTGCCCTCAGTGGCAGCTCTTCAGTTATGGGGAAGGTCCTGCCCTTAGTGGTAGTCCTTCAGGTATAGGGAGGTCCCACCCTCAGTGGCAGCCCTTCAGTTATGGGGAGGTCTCGCCCTCAGTGGCAGCCCTTCAGTTATTGTAAAGGTCCCGCCCTCAGTGGCAGTCCTTCAGTTAATGTAAAGATCCCGCCCTCAGTGGCGGTCCTTCAGTTGTGGGGGAGATTCCACCCTCAGTGGCAGTCCTCCAGTTATGGGGGGGGCCCACCCCCAGTGGCACTGGCAGCTCTTCAGTTATAGGAGAGGTCCAACCCTCAGTGGCAGCTCTTTAGTTATGGGGAAGGTCCCGCCCTTAGTGGCAGTTCTTCAGTTATGGGGAAGGTCCCGCCCTTAGTGGCAGCTCTTCAGTTATGGGGAGGTTCCACCCTTGGTGATGGTCTTTCAGGTATAGGGAGGTCCCACCCTCAGTGGCAGCTCTTCAGTTTTGGTAAAGGGCCCGCCCTCAGTGGCAGCCCTTCAGTTATGGTAAAAGTCCCGCACTCGGTGACAGCCCTTCAGTTATAGGGAAGGACCCATCCTCGGGGGTGGTCCTTCAGTTATGTGGGGATCCGCCCTTAGTGGCAGTCCTTCAGTTAAAGTGTCATCTGGTGATGGAGAACACCCCCTTTGTGGCAGCCCCTAAGTCGTGTCTCAACTACATGTATTGGACAGTGATGATTGAGAGCACACAGTCGTCCCCGAGCCAGTGTTTGCGCACGGGGGCGTTGTTGGCTGTGCGCTGAAAGCCTTAGTGACCTCTGTATACCCTCCCTCTGGTCTTTTGGTACATTGTTAATTTGTATATATACACATATATATTAGGTTTTATTATTTTGCAATAAAGGGCTACTTGGCCATTTACATCCAACCGGGCAGTCCTTTGTGAGTTACCTAACAGGCCACCATCTGCTGTGCATGGTCTTTGTATTTCCTGTGTCTTTTCTCCAGGCTGTCAAAAGTATGGGAGCCCAATAGTGTAATACAGTTTAGTATAAGTTCTATAAGTGGTATAATGAAAACTACTCCCAAAGGCGGGTTGCAGAGGGGCAACCGACAACAAGAAGCAGGTGGAGACCATAAACTTGACTCCACTCGGGGTGGCCCTAGATGGACCTGGTGGTGGTCGCTTTCTTAAGAAAAATCGACAGTTGTCCCCTGTGGTGTGAACCACATGCAGTCTGTCTGAACCCTTCCAACAGGATATGTCAGGGGGTATATAAGCACAACATGGGTGAAAAAGGTGCCCTGGTGTGTATAAAATTCTATAAAAACAAATAAAAATGAAAGAAAGGGAGGTAGCTTACCTCAAATAAAATCTTTGTAACAAAAGATTTCTAATACTAAGCATAAGCAAGGTGTTTCACGGGTCTAAGCCCTCTACCTCAGGCCAATCACAGTGCAAAATGAAAACGTCATTAGCATAGGCTCTCTATGCTAATGAGGTTTTTTTTCATTTGGCACTGTTATTGGTCTGAGGAAGGGGGCTTAGACCTGTGAAACACCTTGCTTATGCTTAGTATTAGAAATCTTTTGTTAAAGATTTTGTTATTTGAGGTAAGCTACCTCCCTTTCTTTCATTTTTATTTGTTTTTATAGAATTTTATACACACCAGTGTGCCTCTTTCACCCATAATCTGCTGTGCTTGGTGCCACATCTCCATCCATGATCCCCTAACAGGCCACCATCAGCCGTGCTTGGTGCCACATTTCCATTCATGATCCCCTAACAGGCCACCATCTGCTGTGCTTGGTGCCACATCTCCATCCATGATCCCCTAACAGGCCACCATCAGCCGTGCTTGGTGCCACATTTCCATCCATGATCCCCTAATAGACCACCATCAGCCGTGCTTGGTGCCACATTTCCATCCATGATCCCCTAACAGGCCACCATCTCTTGTGCTTGGTGCCACATCTCCATCCATTATCCCCTAACAGGCCACCATCTGCTGTGCTTGGTGCCACATCTCCATCCATGATCCCCTAACAGGCCACCATCTGCTGTGCTTGGTGCCACATTTCCATCTATGATCCCCTAACAGGCCACCATCTGCCATGCTTGGTGCCACATTTCCATCCATGATCCCCTAACAGGCCACCATCTGCCATGCTTGGTGCCACATCTCCATCCATGATCCCCTAACAGGCCACCATCTGCCATGCTTGGTGCCACATCTCCATCCATGATCCCCTAACAGGCCACCAGCTCCTGTACTTGGTGCCACATTTCCATCCATGATCCCCTAACAGGCCACCAGCTCCTGTGCTTGGTGCCACATTTCCATCCATGATCCCCTAACAGGCCGCCATCTGCCATGCTTGGTGCCACATCTCCATCCATGATCCCCTAACAGGCCACCATCACCTGTGCTTGGTGCCACATTTTCATCCATGATCCCTGTCAGGAACTGGCCCAGCGGTACGCCTGCGTATACGGTTCCAGACTGCGGGTTTGACCAGATCGAGAGGGGAAGCAGCCTTAGTTGAGCTACCACAAGGCTGTGACCCCTCAAACGCCCCTTACTGCCACCACTAGCTGCCGCTAGACACTTCCACTCTGCTGTCGAGTGATCTGCATGCAATCCGCGTTTTCATATTTGGGTCAGCTTTGCGCTTTAGGCTGAATACGGGAACGCCACACACACAGTACAATTGTACACTAGCAAGGCACAATCAGGCACTGACTTTGTAATGCAAGTTACACTGCAGTCTCTCCTTCTAGGCTATGAGTGTTAGCTTAGTACAGCAGAAGTCAAACTTATTAAATAACGATTAAATATTCCAGAAAAAGGTGGAACAATGCAGAAAATATATACAAAAGATTTACAAAAAAAAGTAAAAGTTACAAAGTAAAAATTACAACGATACACAAGGATATTTGCTTAAAAATAAAAACGTGAATAAACGGAAATTGAACCTTTACCAGCGCAAATGTCCAACCGTGGAGGGACACGAACTTTCCGATTCGATCGGGATCATCTCGCGATGTGCTACCCTCAGGAGAAGATGATTTGTGAGAGTCTTCTGCTGGCTCTTATAGCCCAATTTGTTGCCCCGGGCAATGGATGTTCAGTCCCACAATCTAATGCAATTTCCCCAAAGTGTGACATCCTCATCTGCCGAGCCCCCTGTCACATCTGGGCTAGTGTGACATGCAGATGTCAAGGCTTTTCCTGCTCCCGGTTACAGGTGACAAACACATTGGTGACAACTTTGAGCACGGCTTTCAACATTCCAGCAGGCTGTCATATGTAAATTCCAGAGTTTCCTGATAGCCTTTGAAGTTTGCAGACTCAATTAGTCCGATTGTATTTTGGCCAACAGGTAGCGGTTTACATGAATACAAAGATCAAAGCAAGGCAAGGCAACACCTTTGCAGGATGCCGGACAAAAGGGGGCTCGTTATCTAATTACCTGTTTTTCTTGTTACCGGTGACAAAGCAAAGTATACATATGAGACAGTATTCAGACCAAAGGGTAGACGATCACCTGTATAGGCTTCAAAGAAACTGTCTGATTAAGTGTTTCCTAATTAGAAGCAGACAACAGTAGCTTCCCCTGCTGGACAATGAATGCAGAGTTAATTTACATTTACATACAGGAACTCACATCCATGAAGCCCGCTGGCAGACTGGCATACCTACACCTCTGAAAGATACACAGCAGATGAAAAATAGGTCTTCCATGAGATATAACACGGCTGCTATGTTCTGCATATTACCGTACATATCACCACAATCCTCTAACAGGCCACCATGTGCTTGGTGCCACATCTCCATCCATGATCTCCTAACAGGCCACCATCGGCCGTGCTTGGTGCCACATCTCCATCCATGATCCCCTAACAGGCAACCATCTGCCGTGCTTGGTGCCACATCTCCATCCATCATCCCCTAACAGGCCTCCATCTGCAATGCTTGGTGCCACATCTCCATCCATGATCTCCTAACAGGCCACCATCGGCCGTGCTTGGTGCCACATCTCCATCCATGATCCCCTAACAGGCCACCATCTGCCGTGCTTGGTGCCACATCTCCATCCATGATCCCCTAACAGGCCACCAAATGCCATGCTTGGTGCCACATCTCCATCCATGATCCCCTAACAGGCCACCATCTGCCGTGCTTGGTGCATAGGCCTAACACCAGTGAATTCCACCAGGTGACTGTCAGTATATGAAGGTCAGGGTTTTCCTGCCGCAGCAGAGAAGAAGTCTTGTGTTTGTATCATGATGATTGCAGCACCTTTAAACATTGCAATCTGATTAATTCACACTGCTCTGCCCAAGAGACCCTCTTACCCTGGCATCAGCCATGCCGCTTGGACCTCCATAGTTAGCCAATATATGTGTGAGCGAATGGTCATCTGCATTTCATGATGAAATTCTGTTCAGCCAATCAGCCGTGGCTGATATGAGTGACTTCCTCAGAGATCAGCATTCTGTCTCACGCTAAGTCATCCCATCATATAGATGTATATATTCATATATATTCTACTAGCGGATGACCCGGCATTGCCCGGGTATGTATGTGGCTGGTGTTGGCTCCTCCCACTTTTTCTAACCCTAACACATAATTACTCAATGACCTAGTTTGTACCCTTTGCGGTTTTTGGCAATAATGAAATATTCCCCTTGAAAATCAATAGGTAAATTTTTTATTGGCTTATGTAGGGTCCACCCACTTTTCTGAATATTAATCCTAGTCAACCAGTGACCAACTGTGCAAAGTTTGAGAACCCTACCATTAACAGTGTAAGAATGGCTGCAGTTTACATTTTCCAGTGAAATTTGTATTTGTCTCCGCCCACTGATGACCCGACATTGCCCGATTATGTATTTGGCTGGTGTTGGCTGTGCCCACTTTTTCTAACCCTCACACACAATTACTCAGTGACCAAGTTTGTGAGCTTTGCAGTCCTTGCATCAATAATTTGCATTGAAATGAAACAAATCAGATTGGCTGTTTGGGGTTCAAATTCAGAAAAGGGGGTGGAGCCACAGTCACCCAATGACCAACTGTACCAGGTTTGAGGCCTGTGCCATTAACAGTGCAAGAATGGCAGCAATTACATATTCCCCTTGAAAATCAATAGGTGAATTTTGATTGGCTTTTATAGGCTCCACCCAGCTTTCTGAATATTAATCCCAGTCACCCAGTGACCAATTGTGCAAAGTTTGAGAACTCTACCACTAACAGTGTAAGAATGGCTGCAGTTTACATTTCCCAGTGAAATTTGTATTTGTCTCCGCCCCCTTTTTGGTTATGGGAATAAAAAGTATCCTATACTTTATTCCAGGTAATGTACTATGTGTGTGCCAAATTTCATTCAAATCCGTTCAGCCATTTTTAACAAACATCCGAACTTTCCCATTTATAAGATTAGTAGGATATGACCATAAAGAACCACAAGTGTCCCATCATCGTCCATGAATGATTTGTCCACTAAAGGGTAGGGAGTTATGAAGAAGTGTTATCACACCTCTGTTTTGAGGCTGAGGAGGCAAACCAGCGTTGAAAGTTTCTATGAAAGTATCGTGGAGCAAAGGTTTTAGAAAAATGTGTCTCTTGGAGACATAATATCTGGAGCGCATTTGTGGTAGTCTATAAAAGTCTTACGTCGCTTTATAGGAGAGTTAAGGCCCTTAAGGTGGCCATACACTGGTCGATTTGCCATCAGATTCGACCAACAGATAGATCCCTCTCTGATCGAATCTGATCAGAGTGGGATCGTATGGCTGCCTTTACTGCAAACAGATTGTGAATCAATTTCAGCCTGAAACCGATCACAATCTGTGGAGCTGCCAATACCACCCCCCCCCCCTTGCATACATTACCTATTCCGGCCGGCGCGAGTCCCCTGGTCCCCGCTGTCTTCTTTTTTCGCTCCTGGCTCCAGACCGTTCCTGCAGCTACTGAACTTCCTGTCCAGGGGAAGTTTAAACAGTAGAGGGCGCTCTACTGTTTAAACTTCCTGCCGGAACAGGAAGTTCTGTGTAGCTGCAGGAACGGTCTGGAACCCAGCGCGGAAAGAAGACAGCGGGGACCAGGGGACTCGCGCCGGCCGGAATAGGTAATGTATAACCGCTGTATTGCGTCGGTCGTCGGGCATTCGAACGCCACTGTCGACGCACTCCCGACCCACCGGCGATCGAGAAAAATCTTCTGCACGGACAGATCGATGGGAATCGACGGGAACGATCGATTTTGGACGGAAATCAATCGTTCTGTCAGCGGTGTGCGCGGCGATTTCACAGCCGATTCGATCACTGATCGAATCGGCCATATATCAGCGGGAAAATCGTTGTGTATGGGCCCCTTTAGTATTATGGGATGAAATTTTAAATGAAGCCATTATCGGTCCTTGAATAAAGGGAGTCTCATGTGTCTAGTATTACAAGGCGAAAAAGCTGCTGTACCTCCCAAGTCTATATAATAATAATAGTAGTATTATTTGCTGCATTATCTGTAGGAATATTGTAAGACAATTGAGCGTTAACCGCATAAAATGGTACCAAACAAACAACAACATTTGGACAAGACCAACATGGTCTCAGAATTCGTCAAATAGCCTTCAGCAATGGAGAGCATAGACAGTTATTAAGGCTCTGAGTAGGCAATCCATTTGTAGTGGGGCAGCACTTCAAACTTCAGACTGCCGCTCTAAGCAGGAGATGCATCATGAAAAGGTTCAATATTAACGGTAAATATAACATTGATGGTGCAACAGCACCACCTAGTGGGCACCATTTAACAAATTCTTAGAACAAAAGAAAAAAACAATACCAGAGATCCATCAGGCTAAAGGTGGTTACACACCATACAATTTTTTAAATATCTGTTCAATTTAAGAATTGCAATCAAATTTTCCGACTGATTGTAACGTTCCACGCAATCGTACAAAAGTGCGCACAAAATCGGTTCTGGAGTATCCCTTTAATTTCATTAGCCTGCTTTTAGAAAATGAGTGTATTTCCATCTCACAACCCCTGCACTGGGGGGATGTGACTGTTTGTTTATGCCTCCCGAGAGCAGCAATAAACCCTAAAACCAGAGCCATTCACATAGCTCACAGATCTACTTCAAAGGTGATACTAGCTAGGCCTGGACAAACAGGCCGGGGCGTAAACTCATTAGGACCCATTCACATTCCTGCTCTAGAGGGGAGATAGAGAGAAGGACTTTTAATTCACCTTGATATGAAGGAATAAGTCATTCAGACATTTTACTAAATGAATCAATGTTCCGTAGATGGCAAAATGATCTGAGATGCCTCAAACCTGAGCTGGAGGCATCTGGTCCACAGAGCGTTGATCTGCCACCTGCTATGGCTGAGATGTTGACTCCCTAGGCAGGGAAGAGGTCACTCCAAGCACATTTGATGCGTACATCAAAAAAGGGCGTCGGGAAAAAAGGGCGCGTGGTGTAACCGATAAGCAGTATTATCGTTTATACAAATAGTGTAGAATTTTGTTTACAAATAGTGTTTTAACAATTTATAAATCATTAAATAATGTGTATGAAATCGGCAACTCTTAAACGTTAATCTTCCCTGTTTCTAAACAGAAACTTATAATTACGTTTGTTAAAAAAACAGTAATTTGTTTAAACATTATAATTATATATTGTTTTGAATAATCTTGATTTATCGTTTATTATAATAAAATGTGAAAATATTGTTTATAACAATGATATTAATATAAGTACATTCATAATAACTGTTGATTAGTATTATTAAAATTGTACTAAAACTATACCTAATCCTACTCACACAGAACCCTCCCTGTACCTATCCCTAACCCCTAGACCCCCTGATGGTGCCTAAACCTAAGACCCCCCCTGGGGGTGCCTAAACCTAAGACCCCCCGGTGGTGCCTAAACCTAAGACCCCCCTGGTGGTGCCTAAACCTAAGACCCCCCTGGTGGTGCCTAAACCTAAGACCCCCCTGGTGGTGCCTAAACCTAAGAACCCCTATGGATAATAATGTTTTACAAACAATAAATAAAAAAAATTAAATCTTTTTTTGGGTGGATAATGTTTTAGAAATGTTTTACAAATAGTGATTGTAAAAAATATATTGGAATTTACGTTAGGTACTGATCGCTTTATTGTGTGAATAATAATGTTTTACAAACAGTAAGGGTTAAAATGTTAAATAATGTTTTAATTAAATAGGATAAATATGTTTAGTATTTTTATAAACGTTATTCATCACGGGCTCATTTTGTAAAGTTAAATCACCACAAGCACAGTTATAAAACATTAAAAATCTCTGGGCGCCGTTTGTAAAACATTAATCTCCGGCGCCCTTTTTTCCCTGTTCGGCGCCCATTAAACGATATTTATAATGGGAGTGAATGGGGCGCCCTTTTTGTCCACTTGTCTCATGCACCCAAATCTCCTGCTTCCCGTTTGATATAGATTGGTTCAGCGCATGATGATGGAATGTAAAACGTTTTTTATATGATATGTCAGATATCCACTAAGTTATGGCATAACTGGAAAAACTGCCAATTCTGTCTCTCAGACAATAGGGGCAGACTTCAGCAGCCTGAGGTCAGATTGCTAAGGGTGGAGTAACCTCTCGTTACCATCCTCACCCTCTGGCAGAGAAAGGGTTTGTGTAATGATTGTGGAATTATCTCCGTGGACACTGCGGAAGTCCTCCACAAGCATATAAAACTACAGAACCCAGCTTTGGTGCAATGCACCTGTAGAGAGAAAGTGAGCACAAAGACAGAATGTATGTGTGTCCACCAATCTAGTCGCCACCCGGGCGACGGTGAACACACAACAGCGGAAACCAAGTGGGAACGCAATCGCAAGAGTGGCGATTGCCAACAGTGACACAAGACCGAGTAGAGACAGAGCACAAGTGTAGTGAGAAAGACACAGCAAACAACAATGATAAGAACGCCAAGGAAAATAAACACTAGCTAAACGCGAACTCCGCACTCATTCGCAACAGAGAACGCGTTTAAGACCCGGTCAATGCGCGTTAGGCGCCCAGTGACAAACGTGCCACCCTAACTAACCAATGTAACACGAAAATGAATAGAGAACGCTAATGCTGGCTAAACGGTTTACTCACCGAGCCTACAGCAAGCGTTCGTTCCAGACAAGACAGACAGAAGGAGTAACCAGTAGCAACCGCAGCTCTGGCCTACACTTCCAGACAGAGTACAGAAGGAACCACCGCCACTACCGCTAGGGCGAATGCGATCCCAACAGACAGAACGATTTCCTGTTGACCGCCGCTGGCGACAAGACAATCGCAACAGATAGACAGTACAAGGCAATACAGATAATTACAACCTGACTACACTAGAAGGAATGCTAGTGCACTCCCAAGGAATTACTCTAAGATAATCTTAGCAAACAATTAGCAAAGGCTGAGACTCCAGGTAAGTTGCAGGAACAAACCTTTATGACCAGCAGGGATATCTGGGAGAAAAAGGTATTTATACTGCAAGCCATCAAAGGAAGCAGCTAAGCAATTTGCATGACAAGTGGATGCAAATTCCTCACCAGCAGAGCAACTCTGAAACTTGCAGTGTGAAGATAGGTCTCCTTTCCAGGGACCTGCAACACTCAGACCTACAAAATGGTCAAAAAGCTGTCTGCCTGTGCAGACGGCAGAGCGGATCATTACAGTTTGTTAACCTCTTGAGGACTGCAGGGCTAAACCCCCCTAGTGACCAGGCAATTTTTAGTTTAAAAGGCCACTGCAGCTTTAAGGCCAAGCTGCAGGGCCGCACAACATAGCACACGAGTGATTCCCCCCCCCCCCCCCTTTTCTCCCCACCAACAGAGATCTCTGTTGGTGGGGTCTGATCGCTCCCCCCATGTTTATTTTTTTTAATAAATATTTGTGTTGCCGCTTTTTTAAAAAAAAAAACCCTCTTCCTTTAAATCCCTTCCCTCCCTCGCTCCCTCCCTCCCCACAGCCGGCCAATTACGGCGATCGGCTGTCATAGGCTTCTGCCTATGAGAGCCGATCGCTCTCTTGTCCCCCAGGGGGACAGCCGTGTCACACGGCTGTCCCCAGTGCAGCGCTGCTGCTGATCGCAGCGCTGCACAGAGTAAATAGACGGCGATCACGCCGTCTAACAGTCTCCCGAGCGACAATAGCTGCTCGGAGACTAAAGGCGGGGCGGAGCTCCGTCCCCCAAGCAGGAGATGCGCGCTCCTCCAAAACAGAGCCCCAGGACTTTACGCCAATTGGCATTAGGCGGTCCTGGGGCTGCCGCCGCGGCCATGCCCACCGGCGTGACGCGGTCGGCAAGAGGTTAAATGGGAGATTTTCGTTTGTTTAAAAACAGAAATCTTTGGAGACCTTGATGAATCATTTAAAAGATGTGGTTGTTTAATTAAGCATTATTGATTTTCATAAATATTCAAAAGTCAATAAGGTACAGTTCTTAGTTGCATCAAAAACAGTTACAAAAATATAAAAGCAAAATAATTGAATTTGCTGGATAATCTGTATGTATATTAAGGCTTATGGTCTTTGTGGTGAATGTGAATGTGTGTGAGTCTGAAGGAAGAAAGACTGACAAACTTTCCCGCTTAAGCTCGTTACGTATGAAATGGGATGGTCCCGCAATGCATTATGATACTATCTCTGGTTGGTCTAATCAAATAATGCTCTAATTTCTATTCGATGACTACCAAACCTAACTGCTATAGCTTAACTATTCAGCTTTGCAAACCAAGACTGGTTTAAACTAGAACATCTATTGTCCTTTATCTGATTCCTGCTATGGCCAGAGAGATAATGAGAAACAGTTGTTTGACCATAGCTTCTCATATCACCATGGGGGGTGGCTAACTCATACATTCCAAGCTCTAACACTCAACCCCTGTTCTCCTAACCTAGACACTGAACAGGACATTCTGTTGAAATGTAGCAATGATAAAACCCTCACAAAAAGCCTTTTAATCCAAACATTTTCAAATGAGAGACTATATTTCAATCAGATCTAACAATACAACATATAGATTAATTGATTGGATCCTTAATCAATTAAACCTCATCAAAATATATATTTCAGGGTTAAAAACCAACTGACACTCAGCCTTGAGAGAGACTCCAGCCATCCTGTACCATCAAAAGGATTGGCATTACATTTGATAAAAGCACTAATATCCATTCCACAGAACTTTCCAGAATTGGACTATATATCTCTGTGGGACTTATCGCAAAGGACACGGTAACTTGACAAACTGCTCAGACTAATCAGCCATTTTCATATTCAACCCTTATAATTTCTGTATCAATTTGTTTCTATTGCTATATTTTGTTCTGCATTATTTCTTTATCATTAAATAAATGATTAAAAAATCGTTCGTCTAAGTGCTGTTCTGAAAAATCTCCGCCAAAAGAATTGACATCTTCAAAGAGAGACGTTACCATAACTGTTCTGATATTAAATATTGTTATTTTTGCTATCTCTAGAAAGGTTGTCAAATTAACCCTATGGAAACCGTTTTGCCCATGCGATAAATTGAGGTGCAAAAATGAAATCATGCCTCGCAGAGGTTGGTTTCAATCCATTGACCTATAAATAAAAAAAAGCTAACGGCAAACATAGGAGCTTCCCCATATTGGAGCATTGATTTGGTAAAGTCTTAGGCCAATGTGTTGACGCACCACACAGCCCTGCACACAGCATGTGTCTCATATGACTGCCTATAGGATCACTCACCACACAGCCCTGCACCCGGCATGTGTCTCATATGACTGTCTATAGGATCACTCACCACACAGCCCTGCACCCGGCATGTGTCTCATATGACTGTCTATAGGATCACTCACCACACAGCCCTGCACCCGGCATGTGTCTCATATGACTGCCTATAGGATCACTCACCACACAGCCCTGCACCCGGCATGTGTCTCATATGACTGTCTATAGGATCACTCACCACACAGCCCTGCACCCGGCATGTGTCTCATATGACTGTCTATAGGATCACTCACCACACAGCCCTGCACCCGGCATGTCTCGTATGACTGTCTATAGGATCACTCACCACACAGCCCTGCACCCGGCATGTCTCATATGACTGTCTATAGGATCACTCACCACACAGCCCTGCACCCAGCATGTGTCTCATATGACTGTCTATAGGATCACTCACCACACAGCCCTGCACCCGGCATGTGTCTCATATGACTGTCTATAGGATCACTCACCACACAGCCCTGCACACAGCATGTGTCTCATATGACTGCCTATAGGATCACTCACCACACAGCCCTGCACCCGGCATGTGTCTCATATGACTGTCTATAGGATCACTCACCACACAGCCCTGCACCCGGCATGTGTCTCATATGACTGTCTATAGGATCACTCACCACACAGCCCTGCACCCGGCATGTGTCTCATATGACTCTATAGGATCACTCACCACACAGCCCTGCACCCAGCATGTGTCTCATATGACTGCCTATAGGATCACTCACCACACAGCCCTGCACCCGGCATATGTCTCGTATGACTGCCTATAGGATCACTCACCACACAGCCCTGCACCCGGCATGTGTCTCATATGACTGTCTATAGGATCACTCACCACACAGCCCTGCACCCGGCATGTCTCGTATGACTGTCTATAGGATCACTCACCACACAGCCCTGCACCCGGCATGTCTCATATGACTGTCTATAGGATCACTCACCACACAGCCCTGCACCCGGCATGTGTCTCATATGACTGTCTATAGGATCACTCACCACACAGCCCTGCACACAGCATGTGTCTCATATGACTGCCTATAGGATCACTCACCACACAGCCCTGCACCCGGCATGTGTCTCATATGACTGTCTATAGGATCACTCACCACACAGCCCTGCACCCGGCATGTGTCTCATATGACTGTCTATAGGATCACTCACCACACAGCCCTGCACCCGGCATGTGTCTCATATGACTCTATAGGATCACTCACCACACAGCCCTGCACCCGGCATGTCTCGTATGACTTTCTATAGGATCACTCACCACACAGCCCTGCACCCGGCATGTGTCTCATATGACTGTCTATAGGATCACTCACCACACAGCCCTGCACACAGCATGTGTCTCATATGACTGCCTATAGGATCACTCACCACACAGCCCTGCACCCGGCATGTGTCTCATATGACTGTCTATATAATCACTCACCACACAGCCCTGCACCCAGCATGTGTCTCATATGACTGTCTATAGGATCACTCACCACACAGCCCTGCACCCGGCATGTGTCTCATATGACTGTCTATAGGATCACTCACCACACAGCCCTGCACCCAGCATGTGTCTCATATGACTGTCTATATAATCACTCACCACACAGCCCTGCACCCGGCATGTGTCTCATATGACTGTCTATAGGATCACTCACCACACAGCCCTGCACCCGGCATGTGTCTCATATGACTGTCTATAGGATCACTCACCACACAGCCCTGCACCCGGCATGTGTCTCATATGACTGTCTATAGGATCACTCACCACACAGCCCTGCACCCGGCATGTGTCTCATATGACTGTCTATAGGATCACTCACCACACAGCCCTGCACCCGGCATGTGTCTCATATGACTGTCTATAGGATCACTCACCACACAGCCCTGCACCCGGCATGTCTCGTATGACTGTCTATAGGATCACTCACCACACAGCCCTGCACCCGGCATGTCTCATATGACTGTCTATAGGATCACTCACCACACAGCCCTGCACCCAGCATGTGTCTCATATGACTGTCTATAGGATCACTCACCACACAGCCCTGCACCCGGCATGTGTCTCATATGACTGTCTATAGGATCACTCACCACACAGCCCTGCACCCGGCATGTGTCTCATATGACTGTCTATAGGATCACTCACCACACAGCCCTGCACCCGGCATGTCTCGTATGACTGTCTATAGGATCACTCACCACACAGCCCTGCACCCGGCATGTCTCATATGACTGTCTATAGGATCACTCACCACACAGCCCTGCACCCAGCATGTGTCTCATATGACTGTCTATAGGATCACTCACCACACAGCCCTGCACCCGGCATGTGTCTCATATGACTGTCTATAGGATCACTCACCACACAGCCCTGCACACAGCATGTGTCTCATATGACTGCCTATAGGATCACTCACCACACAGCCCTGCACCCGGCATGTGTCTCATATGACTGTCTATAGGATCACTCACCACACAGCCCTGCACCCGGCATGTGTCTCATATGACTGTCTATAGGATCACTCACCACACAGCCCTGCACCCGGCATGTGTCTCATATGACTGTCTATAGGATCACTCACCACACAGCCCTGCACCCGGCATGTCTCGTATGACTGTCTATAGGATCACTCACCACACAGCCCTGCACCCGGCATGTCTCATATGACTGTCTATAGGATCACTCACCACACAGCCCTGCACCCAGCATGTGTCTCATATGACTGTCTATAGGATCACTCACCACACAGCCCTGCACACAGCATGTGTCTCATATGACTGCCTATAGGATCACTCACCACACAGCCCTGCACCCGGCATGTGTCTCATATGACTGTCTATATAATCACTCACCACACAGCCCTGCACCCAGCATGTGTCTCATATGACTGTCTATAGGATCACTCACCACACAGCCCTGCACCCGGCATGTGTCTCATATGACTGTCTATAGGATCACTCACCACACAGCCCTGCACCCGGCATGTGTCTCATATGACTGTCTATAGGATCACTCACCACACAGCCCTGCACACAGCATGTGTCTCATATGACTGCCTATAGGATCACTCACCACACAGCCCTGCACCCAGCATGTGTCTCATATGACTGTCTATAGGATCACTCACCACACAGCCCTGCACCTGGCATGTGTCTCATATGACTGTCTATAGGATCACTCACCACACAGCCCTGCACCTGGCATGTGTCTCATATGACTGCCTATAGGATCACTCACCACACAGCCCTGCACCCAGCATGTGTCTCATATGACTGTCTATAGGATCACTCACCACACAGCCCTGCACCCGGCATGTGTCTCATATGACTGTCTATATAATCACTCACCACACAGCCCTGCACCCAGCATGTGTCTCATATGACTGTCTATAGGATCACTCACCACACAGCCCTGCACCCGGCATGTGTCTCATATGACTGTCTATATAATCACTCACCACACAGCCCTGCACCCGGCATGTGTCTCATATGACTGCCTATAGGATCACTCACCACACAGCCCTGCACCCGGCATGTGTCTCATATGACTGTCTATAGGATCACTCACCACACAGCCCTGCACCCAGCATGTGTCTCGTATGACTGTCTATAGGATCACTCACCACACAGTCCTGCACCCAGCATGTGTCTCGTATGACTGCCTATAGGATCACTCACCACACAGCCCTGCACCCGGCATGTCTCATATGACTGCCTATAGGATCACTCACCACACAGCCCTGCACCCGGCATGTCTCGTATGACTGTCTATAGGATCACTCACCACACAGCCCTGCACCCGGCATGTCTCATATGACTGTCTATAGGATCACTCACCACACAGCCCTGCACCCGGCATGTGTCTCATATGACTGTCTATAGGATCACTCACCACACAGCCCTGCACACAGCATGTGTCTCATATGACTGCCTATAGGATCACTCACCACACAGCCCTGCACCCGGCATGTGTCTCATATGACTGTCTATATAATCACTCACCACACAGCCCTGCACCCAGCATGTGTCTCATATGACTGCCTATAGGATCACTCACCACACAGCCCTGCACCCGGCATGTGTCTCATATGACTGTCTATAGGATCACTCACCACACAGCCCTGCACCCAGCATGTGTCTCATATGACTGTCTATATAATCACTCACCACACAGCCCTGCACCCAGCATGTGTCTCATATGACTGTCTATAGGATCACTCACCACACAGCCCTGCACACGGCATGTGTCTCGTATGACTGTCTATAGGATCACTCACCACACAGCCCTGCACCCGGCATGTGTCTCATATGACTGTCTATAGGATCACTCACCACACAGCCCTGCACCTGGCATGTGTCTCATATGACTGCCTATAGGATCACTCACCACACAGCCCTGCACCCAGCATGTGTCTCATATGACTGTCTATAGGATCACTCACCACACAGCCCTGCACCCGGCATGTGTCTCATATGACTGCCTATAGGATCACTCACCACACAGCCCTGCACCTGGCATGTGTCTCGTATGACTGTCTATAGGATCACTCACCACACAGCCCTGCACCCAGCATGTGTCTCATATGACTGTCTATAGGATCACTCACCACACAGCCCTGCACCCAGCATGTGTCTCATATGACTGTCTATAGGATCACTCACCACACAGCCCTGCACCCGGCATGTGTCTCATATGACTGCCTATAGGATCACTCACCACACAGCCCTGCACCTGGCATGTGTCTCGTATGACTGTCTATAGGATCACTCACCACACAGCCCTGCACCCGGCATATGTCTCGTATGACTGTCTATAGGATCACTCACCACACAGCCCTGCACCCAGCATGTGTCTCGTATGACTGTCTATAGGATCACTCACCACACAGCCCTGCACCCAGCATGTGTCTCGTATGACTGTCTATAGGATCACTCACCACACAGCCCTGCACCTGGCATGTGTCTCGTATGACTGTCTATAGGATCACTCACCACACAGCCCTGCACCCGGCATGTGTCTCATATGACTGTCTATAGGATCACTCACCACACAGCCCTGCACCCAGCATGTGTCTCGTATGACTGCCTATAGGATCACTCACCACACAGCCCTGCACCCGGCATGTGTCATATGACTGTCTATAGGATCACTCACCACACAGTCCTGCACCCGGCATGTGTCTCGTATGACTGCCTATAGGATCACTCACCACACAGCCCTGCACCCGGCATATGTCTCGTATGACTGCCTATAGGATCACTCACCACACAGCCCTGCACCCGGCATGTGTCATATGACTGTCTATAGGATCACTCACCACACAGCCCTGCACCCAGCATGTGTCTCGTATGACTGTCTATAGGATCACTCACCACACAGCCCTGCACCCGGCATGTGTCTCATATGACTGTCTATAGGATCACTCACCACACAGCTCTGCACCCGGCATGTGTCTCGTATGACTGTCTATAGGATCACTCACCACACAGCCCTGCACCCGGCATATGTCTCGTATGACTGTCTATAGGATCACTCACCACACAGTCCTGCACCCAGCATGTGTCTCGTATGACTGCCTATAGGATCACTCACCACACAGCCCTGCACCCGGCATATGTCTCGTATGACTGCCTATAGGATCACTCACCACACAGCCCTGCACCTGGCATGTGTCTCGTATGACTGCCTATAGGATCACTCACCACACAGCCCTGCACCCAGCATGTGTCTCGTATGACTGTCTATAGGATCACTCACCACACAGCCCTGCACCCAGCATGTGTCTCGTATGACTGTCTATAGGATCACTCACCACACAGCCCTGCACCTGGCATGTGTCTCGTATGACTGTCTATAGGATCACTCACCACACAGCCCTGCACCCGGCATGTGTCTCATATGACTGTCTATAGGATCACTCACCACACAGCCCTGCACCCAGCATGTGTCTCGTATGACTGTCTATAGGATCACTCACCACACAGTCCTGCACCCAGCATGTGTCTCGTATGACTGCCTATAGGATCATTCACCACACAGCCCTGCACCCGGCATATGTCTCGTATGACTGCCTATAGGATCACTCACCACACAGCCCTGCACCCGGCATGTGTCATATGACTGTCTATAGGATCACTCACCACACAGTCCTGCACCCGGCATGTGTCTCGTATGACTGCCTATAGGATCACTCACCACACAGCCCTGCACCCGGCATATGTCTCGTATGACTGCCTATAGGATCACTCACCACACAGCCCTGCACCCAGCATGTGTCTCGTATGACTGTCTATAGGATCACTCACCACACAGCCCTGCACCCGGCATGTGTCTCATATGACTGTCTATAGGATCACTCACCACACAGCTCTGCACCCGGCATGTGTCTCGTATGACTGTCTATAGGATCACTCACCACACAGCCCTGCACCCGGCATATGTCTCGTATGACTGTCTATAGGATCACTCACCACACAGCCCTGCACCCAGCATGTGTCTCATATGACTGCCTATAGGATCACTCACCACACAGCCCTGCACCCAGCATGTGTCTCATATGACTGCCTATAGGATCACTCACCACACAGCCCTGCACCCGGCATATGTCTCGTATGACTGCCTATAGGATCACTCACCACACAGCCCTGCACCCGGCATGTGTCATATGACTGTCTATAGGATCACTCACCACACAGCCCTGCACCCGGCATGTGTCTCGTATGACTGTCTATAGGATCACTCACCACACAGCCCTGCACCCGGCATGTGTCTCATATGACTGTCTATAGGATCACTCACCACACAGCCCTGCACCCGGCATGTGTCTCGTATGACTGCCTATAGGATCACTCACCACACAGCCCTGCACCCAGCATGTGTCTCATATGACTGCCTATAGGATCACTCACCACACAGCCCTGCACCCGGCATATGTCTCGTATGACTGTCTATAGGATCACTCACCACACAGCCCTGCACCCAGCATGTGTCTCGTATGACTGCCTATAGGATCACTCACCACACAGCCCTGCACACAGCATGTGTCTCATATGACTGCCTATAGGATCACTCACCACACAGCCCTGCACCTGGCATGTGTCTCGTATGACTGCCTATAGGATCACTCACCACAGCCCTGCACCCGGCATATGTCTCATATGACTGTCTATAAGTAAGCTTTAGGTTAGCAGGGATGGTTGCATGGCCACCTAGTTTGAGAGAGAGAGAGAGAGAGAGAGAGAGAGAGAGAGAGAGAGAGAGAGAGAGAGAGAGAGAGAGAGAGAGAGAGAGAGAGAGAGAGAGAGAGAGAGAGAGAGAGAGAGAGTCTCACACCCCTCCCTGGAGACTCTCAGAGACTGTCTGTCCCAATTAGAAAGAGATTTGACCCTTTTCAGGGAAGGAAAAGCAGCCAAGGTGTTGATGCCGGGCGACGCCCAGTCGGCCAAAACGCGATTGCGGTCGGTTAGCGACACAAATCGTTAAACCAAGATTTGATGTGTAGTATCCCTCTGCCTAGGAACAGCTGGGGGGTTTGTCTTAGCTGAGTAAAAGCCTGGGGGGAGGTGTTAATTAGCTTGGACATATTCCCTGGGGAAGGCAGAATAACCTGGAGGCATTAACTCCCCTTTCTGTTCTGGGAACCAGGTGACACCTAGATGTTAATTAGCCAGCAAAGAGCCCACTCTGCCTTTTGGGAAAAGACAGGATGAGCTCACAGCAGGGGGCTATTCAAAAACCTGTTTTGCCCTAGACTGGCCTGAGCCATATAGGCAGAATAAGAAAGCATGGAGTTTAGGATTTTGAGCATGTTTAAGCAATACCGTTCAGGTGAGAAATGTGAAAGTTATATCATTCTGCTGGTCCGGATCTTGTGAGTATTTTGATATTAAATTTGGGCCACTGGCATAACCAGAACTCTGGGAATTCCACCGTTTAACTGGGCATGCAAACATGCCCAAGTTTGATATATTAATCAGTAGGTTCTGGGGATCGAGAATATGTAATTATTATTTGTGTGCCGGCCGCGTAGGTCTGTCTAGAGAAGTGTCAGGGTTATGAGGTTGCTGAAGCCCCTGCCCCAGATGTGATTACCATAGTCCGGCCCGGGGGCCGACTCTGGAAGCCCACCTCTGAGCTCAGCTCCTTTAAAAGTGAATGAGCTGCCTGGGCAAAATATTCCTCCATTTTAACATCTTCATGAACACGGCCACCGTGAGGAACAGGTGGTGGCCATCTTGCCGGAGCTGAAACAAAGGACATCCTCCATTTTGTTTGGATTTTAAACCTTGCTGAACTTTGAATCTCTCTGGAACAAAGAACTTTAAGAACTTGAAACCGTTTGCTTGGACTTGATGATTTTCCCACAAAAGGACATTTCCACAAACTAAGTATTTTCTCCCTTTTTATTTCATACTGGCTATTACTGTTTTAATAATTGTTGATTTTAATAATTGTCTGTATATATTATTTATATTGCTGTGAATAAAAGACTTCCTTCAAGTCATTCACTGTTCCGCTACCCTGCTTTTCAGCCATACACAGGAACTGATCCCAGGTCTCTGGAGAGACGCTACTATTGGTTGTTTTTGGCTAGACAGAATACAGAGTGTGTTTAACCGTTTTATTTGCAGGACTAGTCAGTCAGTGGGCTCCTCGGTCCCATGGTAACCGAGGTGGTGGCAGATACCCTGAAGTCGTAAAGTTGTAATTACTCGTATCTCACAGGCTCCCTTCTGGTTTGTCTGCGGCTAATTCTTAACGGTTCCTGCGCATTGACTGCGACCAGAGTTCGCACGATCTGTGCGCTGGCACCGTTTGGAAGGCCAATTGCGGTCTGACCACTAAGGGCTCCTGTGACAGGTGTGAAAAATGCAAATGATCAACTGAGAGAAGAAATAGCCAGGATGAAAGCTGAGCACACTGCAGCCTTGAATGATATCAACATTTCCCTACAAAAACTACAGGAGGAAAGCTCACAACTTAAAGAGGAGATCAGGAAATTACAAATATTAAAACAGCCACAAAAAGCACAAAGGCCCCCACAAAACCTATGCCAACCACAGACAGTGCTCCGCACAACACACAGGATACAATAATCACCCAAGAGACCAGTGACAATCACAGCCATCCAGCCCCCTCTCCAAATATTGCCAACACAGCCTCATCCAACAACCCACAGCCCAAGCCTAAACACCAAGCAAATTGCTCCTATAAACATCGCAGTCCTGACATTGTGCTGGTTATAGACTCTGATGGAAAATACCTGGACATAAGAAGACTCTTTCCAGGGATGCATGCCATCAAAATCACCACTTCAACTATTGAACAAGTAACACAGGTCATTAATGATCCTTATTTCACCGACCCAAAACATCTCATCCTGCACACCGGCACCAATGACATTATACAAGAAAACACCACAGACCAAGAAACCATCACACACAAATTGTCACAACTGGTTAAAAGGGCACAGCAGAAATTCCCCAGCACAAAGATTATCCTCTCTTCCCTGCTCCCAAGAAAAGACATTCCTCACCAGACAATTACACAGATCAATGCAGAGCTGGCCTCCCATCTCAGATCCTCACCAGACATACAACTGGCACAGCACACCACAATCACAACCGACCATCTGTACAACAACAAGCACCTTGACAAACAAGGAGTCAGCCGCCTAGCAAAGAAACTAAAGGACATGGTGCTAATTAGACCCCAGAGACTCCAAGAAAGCCCTAACTCAACAATCAGACAGCAAACCACAATGTCCCAACACCAGAGAGAGAGCCCACAAGCATGGCAAACATGTAGGAAACCGCCTGCCCCACAATGGCAACACAAAGCGACAGAGGGTAGCATCATGGCGGAAATCAGAACTTTGCTTATCAATATACAAAGCAGATTGAGGTGACACCCACAACAGTGTCCACCCTCCCCCTGAAAATACTGAGTCCTATGAAAATTTCTGCTCATTACAAGGTAAACCGACTCAAAATGACATCCCTTATCATCAGTAGCTGGAACATCCAAGGGCTGAACGCCTCAGCTTTTGGATCCAAAACAAATGATCCAGACTTTAAAAAGACTTGAAAACATTGATATCCAAATCCTCCTGGAGACATGGACCCGGGCAGAGGATGAATCTTTCGTACCCATGGGGTACCGGGAATTCTCCATATCTAATCAGAAAAACAGGAACATTAAACAGGGCCGCCGGTCAGGAGCTCAGGAGGCATACTAATCTGGTATAAGGAGGAGCTTACAGAGCACATCAAAGCAATCAAACAAGGAGACAGCCACATCTGGATCAAAATAAACAGCTCCATCCTCACCTCTCAGTCTAACATGTACCTGTGTGCAGCATATATCCCCCCAACAGAGTCCCCGTACTACAAAGCTGATATTTATGAGGTCCTACAAAGAGAAGCCAGCCACTTCCAGTCTCAGGGCAGAGTGCTCATCTATAGAGACCTCAACGCCAGAACAGGCACAGAGAAGGACTATCTGACCTCTGAGGGAAACCCATACATACTTGGAGGAGAGAGCTACTACCAGGAACCAATGCAGACAGCAAGAAATAGCTATGACAAGACAGTAAACAAAAGTGGGAAAGCCCTGCTGAACCTGTGCCGGAGCCTCGGCCTATACATAATGAATGGGCGAACTAGGGGTGACTCTCTTGGGAGATTTACTATGAACTCACATGTAGGCAGCAGTGTGGTAGATTATGCTGTCACAGACAGACCCCATAAACATCAATGCCCTCATAGTCACCCCTGAAACACCTGTCAGACCACAACCAAATCTTGCTGTACCTGAAATCCACCGATAAACCAACTGCGCAGCAACCTTACCAGACCGGTCTCTAAAAGCTGCCACCATCCTTCAAATGGCCCAAAGAGTCTGCCATCAAATTCACCAACATGACCAACACTGCCAAAATCCAAGAACTGCTGACAAACTTTCATACCAACCTATATGAACCAAACCAACAAGGTGTCAACCATGCAGTGAAGGACTTCAGCAACATCTTATATAACATGGCAGTACTCGCCGGCCTCAAGCAGACAAACTTTAAGAGATCCACAAATAAACAGTCCCAAAAATGGTTTGACAGTGAGTGCAAGGCTCTACGTAATTCTCTAAGGGCAGCCTCTAACCAAAAGCACAGAGACCCCAACAACCAGGACCAAAGGGAAGCCCATGACCACCTACAGAGACATTACAAAGACACCCTCAGGTGGAAAAAACAGAGCCACATCTCCCACAAACTCCAACAGCTGGAGGACTCCCTCCAAGACAACTCATTCTGGGAGACCTGGAACCACATTGGGACAAAGCCCAAGAAAAGCCCTCTACACATCCAAAATGGCCACATCTGGCTCCACTACTTCAGGGACCTCTACAAAGACATCCCAGAAAATGCCCAAACCCTGGAGCAGAAACAAATAGCCGCAAAACTGAAGGACATGGAGGAGACAATCAAGGACTTTCAGAACCCTCTGGATACACCAATCACGGTGCAGGAAATAAGAGAAAGAACAAAGCTGATAAAAATGTAAGAAGGCTAGCGGTACCGATGGCATCCTGCCAGAGATGATCAAATACAGCCCCCCGGACATACATGAGGCACTCGCAAGACTATTCAACCTTATCCTGAGTGCAGGCTCCTTTCCTCAGGCCTGGAGTGAAGGCCTCATAACACCCATCTACAAGAATGGAGACAGATATGATCCAGCAAACTACAGAGGAATCTGTGTCAGCAGCACACTGGGGAAACTGTTTAACAGCATCATCAATAAGAGGATTCTCTCCTTCCTCACACAGCAGGACGTACTCAGCAAAAGCCAAACTGGGTTCATGCCAAACCACCGCACAACCGACCACATCTACACACTGCACAGCCTTATCAAGACCCATGTCCACAGCTCACGCGGCAAAGTACACGCTTGCTTTGTGGACTTTAAGAAGGCGTTTGACTCGGTGTGGCACCCAGGCCTTTTCCTAAAACTCCTGGAGAGCGGAATAGGAGGTAGAACCTATGATGTCATCAAGAGTTAATATACTGGGAACCAATGCAGTGTGCAAGTGGACGGGAAGAGAAGCGCATTCTTCAAGTAGGTTCGAGGAGTCAGGCAGGGCTGCAGTTTGAGCCCAACGCTCTTTAACATATTCATTAACCAACTGGCTGTAGCCCTGGAATCCTCCCCAGCACCAGGCCTCCTCCTGCATGACCACGAGGTGAAGTTCCTGCTGTATGCAGATGATCTCCTGCTGCTCTCCCCAACAGAAAGGGGCCTACAGGACAGCCTGGCAGTACTGGAGACTTTCTGCACCACATGGGCACTGCCCATCAACCCAAAGAAGACAAAAGTGATGGTGTTCCAGAGGAAAAATCTAAAAACACCCACCTCATTTATATTAAATGGCTGCCCACTGGTGACCACAAACAGTTGCACCTACCTGGGGCTGGAAATTAACCAAACAGGGAGCTTTAAACCAGCAGTAGAGGCCCTGAAGGAAGAAGCTTGCAGAACGTTTTATGCCATCAGAAGGTAACTTTACCACCTAAAACCACCGTTGAGAGTGTGGGTAAAGATATTCAACAGCATCATCACCCCAATCCTGCTCTATAGCAGTGAGGTATGGGGCCCGGTCACCTACCCTGACCAATCAAAATGGGACTCCAGCCCAACAGAAATCTTCCATCTCGAGTACTGCAAGTATCTTCTCCAAGTCCATCGCAGCACTCCGAACTCAGCTTGCCGGGCAGAGCTAGGCAGATTCCCACTATGGCTGACTATCCAGCAGAGGGCACTCTCATACTGGGCGCATATACAGAGCAGGTACCCCAGCACTTACCACCATAAAGCCTCACTGAGCCAGGGGGGCGAGGCCATACCACTATGGCTGACTATCCAGCAGAGGGTGCTCTCATACTGGGCGCATACACAGAGCAGCAGCCCCAGCACTTACCACCATAAAGCCTCACTGAGCCAGGGTGGGGAGGCTATACCAAGTGCTTTGAAACAAAGCGTCAACAGCCAGCCCAGCCAAGACCACCAACACAGGCTGACAAAAGCCCAAATAAAAGGAATGATAGAAAGCTGCATGGACCGATACACAGAGGAATGGAGAAGTGACACAAAGAACTCCCAGAAACTCACTGTCTACCAATCACTACAGAGGGAGTACACAATGGCTCCATATCTGGAGAGGCTACACCACCACAAAGACAGACAGGCCTTGAGCCTGTACCGTCTGAGCGCCCACAACCTGGAGATAGAGACAGGACGACACAGACAGACATGGAAGCCCCGAGAGGAGAAACTGTGCAGGCAATGTGACCAGGGGGTCCTGGAGGATGAGGCCCACTTCCTGCTACACTGCAGCAAATATACAGTTGAGGACCGCCCACTTCCAAAGACTCTCCGCCCACATCCCAGATTTCACCTCCACAGATGAGGAGAGGAAACTCTACATCCTACTGGGGGAAGAGGAAAAAACTGTGCAAATAGCAGCCCGATATCACTGCCTGCCACCAACTGAGAGGAACATGATACCACATGGACTGTATAACCCCATACTCCCCTCCCCTATGGACTATATATCTCATCCCCCCCATAACATCCAGTACATCCTCCACACTCCTATGGACTGTATACCTATATCCTTCCCTTATTCCCACAATCCCCCCCCCCCCCCCCAAGGGGTCGAGTGGTGCGTGGACGTGGGTGAACGGCATCCACTTACTGTTTCCAGAGAGTGGACGCCGTTCACCCTGCCTGTTAAGAGGGGAGCAGCGCAGTGGAAGGAGAGCTGTGAACAGCGGTGGAGAAGGGGGGCCATCTCCCCCCCCCCCTTCCCTCACCTTAGGCGCTCTCCTTCCCTCGCTCTCCCCTCCTGAAGTAACGTGCGGGCAGCCGGCGGGACTTACCTCTCATTCCGGCGCCAGATCTGCGTGCCGCTGCTCTGGTCTGGACCAGACCAGACCAGACTTGCGGCACGCAGATCCTGTGTTCTGACGAGGAGGAGAGGTAAGTCCCACCCGCTGCCGGCTGCCCGCACGTTACTTCAGGAGGGGAGAGCGAGGGAAGGAGAGCTTCTAAGGTGAGGGAAGGGGGGAGATGGCCCCCCTTCTCCAACGCTGCTCACAGCTCTCCTTCCACTGCGCTGCTCCCCTCCTGCTGGGGGACACCTGGCTACATACACTGGGACATACACCCCCTGGCTACATACACTGGGCACGTACACCCCCTGGCTACATACACTGGGCACGTACACCCCCGGCTACATACACTGGGCACGTACACCCCCGGCTACATACACTGGGCACGTACACCCCCGGCTACATACACTGGGCACGTACACCCCCGGCTACATACACTGGGCACGTACACCCCCGGCTACATACACTGGGGATATATACCCCTGGCTACATATACTGGGGATATATACCCCTGGCTACATATACTGGGGATATATACCCCTGGCTACATATACTGGGGATATATACCACTGGCTACATATACTGGGCACATATACCCCTGGCTACATATACTGGGCACATATACCTCTAGCTACATATACTGGGCACATATACCTCTAGCTACATATACTGGGCACATATACCCCAGGCTACATATACCACGCACATATACCCCTGGCTACATATACTGGGCATGTATACCCCTGGCTACATATACTAGGCGCATATACCTCTGGCTACATATACTGGGGACTACTATACTCATGGCTTCTTATACTGGGGACACCTATAGACCTGGCTACCTATGCTGGGGGTACCTATTTTGGGGGAACTGCTATCAGATTATCTGCATTCTTGTGGAACTGCTGTTATATATTTTGGGGAACAGCTGCCAGATTATGTGTATGTTAGGGGAACGGCTGCTGCCAGATTACGTGTATTTTGGGGAACTGCTGCCAGATTATATGTATTTTGAGTGTTGCGTGTATTTTGGGTGATCCGCTGCCAGGTTTCGCGTATTTTGGGGAACTGCTTCCAAATTATGTGTATGTTGGGGGAACTGCTGCTGCCACATTGTCTATTTTGGGGGAACCACTTCCATATCTGTGTTTTGGAGGAACTTCTACCAGATTATGTGTCTTTTTGGTGAAATTCTGTCAGATTACATCTATTTTGGGGGGGATACGCTACGGCAGAGCTCAAACTTCCCCGGCAGACCTTTTACATCACTGCTAAGCTCATGTATATTTGGCCCCGCCCATGACCACATTATGCTTGGCCACTCCCATTTTTTCTACGTGTGGCGCAGGGGTTTTCCAGGTGAGTCCACTCACCTCTTTTCCCAGGACTAGGCCCCTGCCCCCCCCCCCCCCCCCCCCCCCGATCCGAATTAGTTCCAGATAGTGAAAAGTGGTATCCGAGCACCCCTGGTAGCCAACTACCCCTCACCCCCAGGCCACTGCTGCTTCAGTAGACTCCCTTCAAGCCGATGGTTTCCTCATCTCCACCAAGACCTCTAGACACTGGAACTCCATTCTCTCTGCTGTCAACCTCAAACTCTCTCCATGCCCTCCCTTCCCTTTAGGCTGTGGTTATTGCTGGACTGGCAAGACTGGCTGGTGGATCACTACTTAAATACATCTTGTCATTGCTACTGTTATGCTTTTTATTGTTGTATTATTTAAGTTGCCTCTACTCTGAGCCATGAATGTGCCAAATGAAATATCAGCCATGTTGTGCTTGTCAAATTTGCTTCTGATTCTGGACAACATGCATACCTTCAGTAGATCAGAACCAGTGTTTTCAGGAGGGCGATGTGCATCAGAAATCCACTGCTGGACCTTCTGCATCAAAAACCACTTTCCGTTCCTAGCTGAAGATATTTGCTACATCCATCTTCCCACGTTTTCCCATAATGCATTGCCTCAGAGCCCCAGTATACAACCCTTTTGAACATTGCAATATATGATGGGCCTGTATCCCAAGTTGGCAATTTCAGTCTATGGGCCAATTAACTTACAGTGTCCAGAAATGGAATGTACCAGTTTCTGGCAGAAGACTGCTCATCCCTATAGAGTACAACAGCAGTTTGTATAGGCTTATTTTCATTATTCAAATTTTCAGTTTAGACCATGACACTTCATAGCTCGTCTTTGTACGTTAATGTCGTAACCAGAAAGTCTTTTCCACAACTGCTTCAGTTTCAATAAAATGCTACTGAAAATTAGGTGTTCAACCGAACAAACCATATAAAAAAAAAAAGGTACATGAGACTTCAGTGAGTGGAAAATTGTAACTCAAGTAGCAGATAACAGGTTCAACAAGAAAAGGGAAATACAAACATGTGATAAACGACTTCATCTTCTAAAAACCCATTGATGGCTTCACAATGTTCCACACATCTGTGCAATTACTACTTAATTACTACATTCTCAGAGGCAGGATGGTGGCATGAAAGGAGCTATGAAGGTCTCCTAAAATGTGTCAACTAAACCCCCTCAAACATTGTTAAAAAGAAAAGTGATTAAGTAATTCTGTTTATTAGAAGCTAAAAAGTCCAGCCATGTGTGACGGACGAGCCGGCAGACCAGAAAACGCAATCGGTTTCCTGCCTCGATTGTTGCGCTGCCAAATCAGAATCTTATGTCTGTGGATACCAGGCAGTCCAGCCTGGGGGGTCTCTGCTGTCTTCAGAGGAGTTAGAGTTCTTTTCATGAAACCTGGCTCTGTGACTTGCTAATTAAGTCAGAGGTGTAAAACTCAGAGTTTATTCAAGCTGATCTCACACTCAGATGCTAATTAACCAACCAGGAGTCTTTTCAGAGCCAAGTAAGCTAATCCCAGCAGAAGATCAGACTACCCAGCCAAAGTGTCTCCATGGTTTAAAGTTATGATGCATGTGATTTATGATTTCTGCTTATTAAAGGAAAACCGAGTATCACCCAGAGGTGGGAGGAGTGTATTTGGATCCGTTAAAATTGGACCAACGTCTCGGTATACAAATCATAATCATACCTTGTTCGGTTAAGGAGTTATGGACCCCTCGGTAACCATACACCCTAACACCCGCATCCAAGGTACCATATTAAATCGGTAGGTCTGGGGATCGATAATATGTAATTATTATTTGTGTGCCGGCCGTGTAGGTCAGCCTAGAGAAAATGTCAGGGTTATGGGGCTTGTGAAAGGCCCTGCCCAGACGTGATTATCACGGGGGCCGACTCTGGAAGCCCGCCTCTGAACGCAGCTCCATTAAAAGTAAATTAGCTGCCCGGGCAAATGGTCCTCCCCTGTGTACCATCACCTGATTGAGCCAGCCAGAGGACCATGCGGCTGACAGCCATTTTCTTGGACTGAAACAAAGCACGTTTTCCATGTGCTTAGATTTTCCCAGAGAGGACCTATTTCCATGAACTTTAAGTATCCGTTTTTTCTCCATTTTTATTTTCTATACTGTTACCCTTTGTCTCTATAATTGTTGATTTTAACGATTTTCTGTATATATTAATTATTTATATTGCATTAATAAACCGATGCTATCGTCAGTTGTTGCTCCAGCTACCCTATTATTCAGCCATACAGAAACTGAAACCAGACTTCTGAGGAGACGCTACTGTTGTTGCTAGCTAGACAGAATAGAGTGTGTTTAACCGTTTTATTTGCAGGTCGAGAAATAGCTAGTCAGTGAGTTCCTCTGTCTCAGAAAACAGAGGTGGTGGCAGTTATACCCTGAAATAGTGTGTAATTTGTAAGTATCATAACCCACAGGCTCCCTTCTAGTCGGGCTGCTGCCCAAATTCCGTCGGTTTCTGCGCACAGATCGCGACCACAGCTTGCATGGTCTGTGTGCTGAAACCGATTGGAAGGCATTTGCGGTCTGGCCACTAGGGGCCCTGTGACACTATGGTCAAAGCATTTAGAAGAAGAAGGAGTGTTCAGTCTGGTGGAGGATATCAATGCAAGAAGGATCCCAAGTGAAGCCCAGAAGACCTTTGCATCCTACCAGCTGTATGTTTGAGAGATCATGACAATTACCTGAATGGAGTGGCTGGGAGCACAGATTCACAACAAACCCAAATGTCTAAGCACTGCAGAAGATCTGTGAGGTTACCCTCATCTGCAATTACAGTGGAAGTACTGCTCTACCTCCAGCAGACAGTGCCGGCTAACAACAAGGAGGGAGGAGTGTGGAGAGGACAACCACATGAGGCCAATAAAAAAAACTGCTAAGAACCTCCAGGAGGGAGATGTGGAATGAACAACCACGTGAGGCTGATGATGCTGCTGAACACCACCACCAGGAGGGAGATGGAGTGGACAACCACGTGAGACCAATGATGCTGATAAGCGATGTGCAGAGAGGACAACCACCTGAGGCCGATGACGCTGCTAAGCACCACCAGGAGGGAGATGTGGAATGAACAACCACGTGAGGCTGACGCTGCTGAACACCTCCACCAGAAGGGAGATGTGGAGTGGTCAACCACGTATGGGGGCTGATGACACTGCTAAGCACCACCAGGAGAGAGATATATTTATAGTGGACAACCATGTGAGGCTGATGATGATGCTGCTGAGTTCTACCAGGAGGGAGATGTGTGGAGTGGACAATCGTATCAGGAGGAACTGTCCCCACAGAGGAAGACCGCAAAACTAGGGAGCCTATACTCAACTTCTTCACTTGAGCAATCGCAGGACAGATTGCTCAAGAAAAAAAAGAAAAAAGAAAAAGCATAAGATTATCTAGTGATAACAGATGAGTGAGATTGGAAAAGTTCAGTGGTGGTGTAGGATATCAATGCCAGAAGGATCCCAAGTGAAGCCCAGAAGACCTTTGCATCCTACCAGCTGTATGTTTGAGAGATCATGACAATTACCTGAATGGAGTGGCTGGGAGCACAGATTCACAACACACCCAAATGTCTAAGCACTGGAGAAGATCTGTGATCTGTTACCCTCGTCTGCAATTACAGTGGAAGTACTGCTCTACCTCCAGCAGACAGTGACGGACAGGACTGCTGAGCACCACCAGGAGAGAGATATGCAGAGTGGACAACCACGTGAGGCTGATGATTATGCTGCTGAGTGCCACCAGGAGAGAGAGGTGAGGAGTGGACAATCCTATCAAAAGGAACCATCCCCACAGAGGGAGACCACAACACTGGGGAGCCTATATTCAACTTCTTCCTTTGAGCAATCACAGGACAGATTAGCCCCCCCCAAAAAAAGAAAAAAAAAAAAGCAACTTACAATTATCTAGTGAGAAAAGATATGCGAGATTGGAAGAGTTCAGTCTGGTGGAGGATATCAATGCAAGAAGGATTCCAAGTCCAGCCCAGAAGACCTTTGCATCCTACTGGCTGCATGTTTGAGAGATCATGACAATTACCTGAATGGAGTGGCTGGGAGCACAGATTCACAACACCCCCAAATGTCTAAGTACTGCAGAAGACCCATGAGGTTATGCCTCGTCTGCAATTGCAGTCAAAGTACCGCTCTACCTCCAGCAGACAGTGCCAACTAACACAACCATTAAAGAGGTGTACTGAGTGGACAACCACATTAGGCAGATGCTGCTGAGCATCACCAGGAGGGGGATGTGCAGAGTGGACAACCATGTGAGGCTGATAATGCTGCTGAGCACCACCAGGAGGAAGATGTGAAGTGAACCACGTGAGACCCATGACGCTCCCGAGCACCACCAGGAGGGAGATATGGAGTGGACAACTATGTGAGGTCAAGGCTGCTGCTGAGCACCATCAGGAGGGAGATGTGGAGTGGACAACCATGTGAGGCTGACGACGCTGCTGAGCATCACCAGGAGGGAGATGTGGAGTGAACCACATGAGGCCCATGACACTCCTGAGCACAACAGGAGGAAGATGGAGTGGACAACCACATGAGGCCCATGATGCTCCTGAGCATCACCAGGAGGATGATGTGCGGAGAGGACAACCATGTGAGGCTGATGACACTGCTGAGCACCACCAGGAGGGAGGAGATGTGGAGTGGACAACCACGTGAGGCCCATGACGCTCCTGAGCACAGCCTGGAGGGTGGTGGACAACCACGTGAGGCCCATGACGCTCCTGAGCACAGCCTGGAGGGTGGTGGAGTGGACAGTCTTATCAGGAGGAACTGTCCCCACAGAGGGAGACTAACTAGTGAGCCTATATTCACTGATAGGGCCAGGAGGCGGCCCTGAAGCTGACTGGCTTCATTGTCCCAGCTTTGCCTCTGACACCCTTGGAGATCTACACATACAACCATTGTGGTCTGCTGCAACAATTCAGGTACAGCCAATGTGACTGACCAAAAGAAACGGTCAATCGTGTAGTATAGCAAATGCACAAAGTATTGTTGCATACACTGAATGGAGGGGGGAGGGGACACAGCTAGCAGAGAGCTGCCAAATTCATTTTTATAAGAACATAATCCGTGTTCTCCTGAGATAGGTCAAGCTGTAGACCCCAGGCTCACATGGCGATGTGCACCATATAACTCTGGGGCCTCTTTATAATGACTTATACATGAGTCACAACTGTAGTGTGCTTTGACTAAAAATTCCGAAGTCCTTTTAGTTAACCAATGTCCTGTTTCTTAAGAATGTATTCAATATGGAATTCCCGTGTGTGTTGGGGGTGCTTAAGAAGTCGACCATAAAACAGTCAGGAGGTACTTCGATAAAGTAAATAAGAGGCTTACCAAACACACAGGAGATACTCACTTCCCAAACAGTTCTCTGCTGCTTATATAAAGCCTGCAGGCTGCTTGTAAGCCAATCAAGAAGTGCACATACACATTGCACCTAGTCTGCAGTGATTTAATTCAATCAGAAGCTGAGCTACTCAGCTAGTCATAGGAGAGGGTTTCAGTTGCATATAGACAATGGCTATATGGCCAGCAGGGGGCACCAGCGTGCAGGATATACCCTCTCATCTGCCCCCCTCCTAACTAAACTGCATGGGAATCTACATTAAAATTTAAAAACAATAATGGTGCACAAGCCAGCCTGGGGCCCCAGGAACTCTCACTGCCCGGGGCCCCAGAACCAGCATGCAACACCATATGTGAGCGCAGCCAAGCCCTGGATCTGCCACACCCAGGAGCTTGTCCCCAACTGCTCTGAAACTTACCAAACACACAGGAGATACTCACTTCCCAAACAGTTCTCTGCTGCTTATATAAAGCCTGCAGGCTGCTTGTAAGCCAATCAAGAAGTGCACATACACATTGCACCTAGTCTGCAGTGATTTAATTCAAACAGAAGCTGAGCTACTCAGCTAGTCATAGGAGAGGGTTTCAGTTGCATATAGACAATGGCTATATGGCCAGCAGGGGGCACCAGCGTGCAGGATATACCCTCTCATCTGCCCCCCTCCTAACTAAACTGCATGGGAATCTACATTAAAATTTAAAAACAATAATGGTGCACAAGCCAGCCTGGGGCCCCAGGAACTCTCACTGCCCGGGGCCCCAGATGAGAGGGTATATCCTGCACGCTGGTGCCCCCTGCTGGCCATATAGCCATTGTCTATATGCAACTGAAACCCTCTCCTATGACTAGCTGAGTAGCTCAGCTTCTGTTTGAATTAAATCACTGCAGACTAGGTGCAATGTGTATGTGCACTTCTTGATTGGCTTACAAGCAGCCTGCAGGCTTTATATAAGCAGCAGAGAACTGTTTGGGAAGTGAGTATCTCCTGTGTGTTTGGTAAGTTGCAGAGCAGTTGGGGACAAGCTCCTGGGTGTGGCAGATCCAGGGCTTGGCTGCGCTCACATATGGTGTTGCATGCTGATTCTGGGGCCCCGGGCAGTGAGAGTTCCTGGGGCCCCAGGCTGGCTTGTGCACCATTATTGTTTTTAAATTTTAATGTAGATTCCCATGCAGTTTAGTTAGGAGGGGGGCAGATGAGAGGGTATATCCTGCACGCTGGTGCCCCCTGCTGGCCATATAGCCATTGTCTATATGCAACTGAAACCCTCTCCTATGACTAGCTGAGTAGCTCAGCTTCTGTTTGAATTAAATCACTGCAGACTAGGTGCAATGTGTATGTGCACTTCTTGATTGGCTTACAAGCAGCCTGCAGGCTTTATATAAGCAGCAGAGAACTGTTTGGGAAGTGAGTATCTCCTGTGTGTTTGGTAAGTTGCAGAGCAGTTGGGGACAAGCTCCTGGGTGTGGCAGATCCAGGGCTTGGCTGCGCTCACATATGGTGTTGCATGCTGGTTCTGGGGCCCCGGGCAGTGAGAGTTCCTGGGGCCCCAGGCTGGCTTGTGCACCATTATTGTTTTTAAATTTTAAAGTAAATAAGAGGGACATGATATATGTTGAGGCACTGCCATAGACCACACCGCACTGATGAGCACCACAAAAGCAACAGGATTTTCCACAATGATACAATATAAACACAAAAATGATATGGTTTTAGGACGCCACAATATGCACTTGGCGTGAAAAGCCATACTAGGGGTACCCCAAAATTCTTCTGACCTGTGGACACTGAAACAGGACTCCAACTTTGAGGTCCGCTATAATTAAGTTTTACTTCACATATTGTAAAGTGGTTAATGCCAACCAGGAGCAAAGTCTGGTGATGTCCCAGAGACTCCTACAAGGTCCTATCATCTCTTCATTGTACAGATCCGACAGTCTCAGCTGTAAGAAGATGCGGCAGTAAAGAGCATCTCTCGGTAATGGACCTGAATTCAGGGATTGGGAACATTGCCTTTAATGTGAGAATTGTTCCTCAGCTCATATGAAGACAAAGTGCCCACATTCTGACCATCCTCTGCATTTATAGAGAACATTAGTTAATAGATACAAAATGGATGGAGGCAAGCAGAACTGTGTGTAAATATAGAGATTGACTGGGGTCTTCAAGAGAAGGTAGTTGGGATCCTGCATGATATCCTTGTCCTTGGGGCAGGCTTGTAGTAGGATCAGTGGCTGAAATTTTGCCAAAGCACCACAGCTTCCCATGTGGGGAATCTGCTGACACCCAGGTACTTTGTACACCCGGGCCAGAACAGGGGGGGGGGGGAGGGGGGGTCGAAGCACCTAGTTTAGAGAGTTACCCATTTTGAATGTACAGCTTATTGTCCGATACTGCAGCGGTCATTGGTTCCAGTGTGTAAAATGTGAATAATACCATTGACGAATGCTTATATTGTACCTGTACTAGCAGCCATGGTGCTGCAAATGTCCTGGGCTCAGTGCCAGCGGAAGTCAGACTCCTCCAGTTCTGATCAAGGATGGTAACTCAGCAGCTTACCTCATACGCCACTAGGCAGCTAGCCGAGACTGGTAGTGCTGCATTTGTTTGAGCGCTACATGACAACCCCAGTCTGGAGTCACTCAGAAGATTGACTGCAGCCCCCTCTACTGGTGGATCAGAAGCCTGTGTATTGGGAAGGTGGGAAATTGTAGAGAGCCTCTACAGCCCACAGAGTGAAGCTGTATGTATACCAAGTGGCTTGTGGTACCGAGGCCATGTGCTGGAGTCCACACATGACATCCCTCCAGCCGTGTACTTGGGGATCCGCAGGACACCTGACCATACATAAAAAAATAAAAAAAATAAATTACTGGTCCAGAATGTGGCTAGACGTAACCCATCACCAATATAAACTGTGCTGTTTGCCAGAGAAGAGAAAGCTGAGGATAGCTGCAAGGTTCCCTTTAAGAGGTGGCAGATTGGCAAAAAATACATACTAACACCTGTTATCCAGAGAGCGTAACACGCCCTCCCTGAGAATAGAAAAGGTGGTGGATGTGCTACTCGTGATTCTCTTGTGAGTGGGGTTTCCTGCAGATATGCTCTGACCAGGGCCTGGAATTCATGTCTGAGCTTATGGAGGCTTTCTGTGCGAAAATACAGATGACTCCTCAGCTCTAGCCCTTATCACCTACAGACCAATGATCCGTGAACTCTTCAAAGGAATACTGAAGCACATGGAAAACATTTGTGGTCACAAAGGGGACAGGGACCGGTACTTGCCTCATTTGTGGTTTGCGTAGTGGGAGGTGGAACAGGAAACCACTAGGTTCAAACCCTTCAAATTCCTGTATGGAAGAAATGTCAGAGAACCCCTGAACATGATCTAGATGTGGGAAGGCAAAGGCAACCCCCACAGATGTCTCTGATCGATTAAGTCCTCCAATTCAGGGACAAGATGGAGTCACTGAGGTGGTGACAGATTATGGCCAGGGTGCAGGCCAAACAGAAGTTACGGTATGGTCACAATGCCAGGGTCAGTATATATGTACGCATGACTTCCTGTGAGGCAGAACAAGTCGCAGGCAGCATGGGCGGGGCAATACACCATAGTGAAACGTACTTTGTGTACCTGGGAGGTAGCAGACAAAAGAGTCTGCATGAACATGTTGAAAGGCCACAAGGACAGGATGGCAGTAGGTTTTGCCAGTTTGCAGTTAATTAGAACATGGGGAGACAGATGCACTTTTACATTTGGTAGCAGACAAGAGTCGAAAGCATGATGTAAAATGTCAACCTGCAACTCTCCCTTACAGGAACTTCAGCTGCAGGAAGAGCTGGGCAGGAACAGCAACAACATTCTCTGGTAAACCAGGGTGGACCAGTTTGGCAGTTCACAGAATAGACACGGTCACCCATCCCCTCCATTAGACAGCCTACTAATTGTGAGGTGCCAGCAGAAGCATGGAGATGGAGGATATGTTAGAGTTAGTGTAGGTAGGGTGTTTTCAGAAGTCCTGCAGCGAGTAGGGCACTTGGTTCTGTGTGGACTACAGGAAGCTGAATGCCATCCTCACATACCCCATGCCTTGCATTGATGAGCTGCCAGAAAAAGATGGCAGCCCGGGCATTAGCCATCATGGACCTAAGCAGGTGTTATTGGCAGATTCCTCTTACACCTCATGCACAGGAGAAGTCTGCATTCATCACACCACTCTGCCTCCGAATGCACCTGTCACATTTCAGTGGGTAGCTTACCTTGATGACATGTGGTATCACCTGGGAAGATTGCCTCAAATCCGTGTATATGGGCCTTGAGGACATGCCTCAAAGACAGCATGCCACACGCCCACGCCTGGAGGACAGGGCACACATGCCTGAAGGACAGTGCACTCCGAGGACAGGGCACGCCCAGAGGACTGGGCACGCCCACGTCTCAAGGACAGTGGACTTGCCAGCAAATCGTTTGGAAGATGTGTTGGTCCCTTATGAGTTCCCCAAGTGTCTCCCACTATTATGCCATGGGAGAACCACAAATTCAAAGTGCAGCATTATCCTCCAGTATACAATAGTACAGAGACTGGTAGCTCTGCTTCTTAACATTTATTTTGATGGTTACAGTGATCTTTAAATGTAAACTGTTTTAATTCTTCTATTTTCTCTTTTGTGATGTGTATGGGGACCACAAGCCTCAGGGGAGACTATATATAGTCCTTCAGCTAGACTGATGACCTGTCCAGAGTATAAAATTAGGGTGACATTCAGAAATGGGTTCTGCAGCCTTAAGATCAGATGAGAGCTCAGCTAGGAACAGAACGGGGCTGATAAACGGGAAGGTCATGAATGGAGAGATTGGGGGCGTGGCCTCAATGTGGTCAGAGAGGAGCACAGCTAGGAACAGATTGGGGCTGATAAACAAGAAGGACATGAATGGAGAGATTGGAGCACAACCTCAATGTGGTCAGAGAGGAGCACAGCTAGGAACAGAACGGGGATGATAAAGGAGAAGGACATGAATGGAGAGATTGGGGGCGTGGCCTCAATGTGGTCAGAGAGGAACACAGCTAGGAACAGAACGGGGCTGATAAACGAGAAGGACATGAATGGAGAGATTGGAGCACAACCTCAATGTGGTCAGAGAGGAGCACAGCTAGGAACAGAACGAGGCTGATAAACGGGAAGGACATGAATGGAGAGATTGGAGCACAACCTCAATGTGGTCAGAGAGGAGCACAGCTAGGAACAGAACGAGGCTGATAAACGGGAAGGACATGAATGGAGAGATTGGAGCACAACCTCAATGTGGTCAGAGAGGAACACAGCTAGGAACAGAACGAGGCTGATAAACGGGAAGGACATGAATGGAGAGATTGGAGCACAACCTCAATGTGGTCAGAGAGGAACACAGCTAGGAACAGAAAGGGGCTGATAAACAAGGACATGAATGGAGAGATTGGAGCACAACCTCAATCTGGTCAGAGCGAAACACAGCTAGGAACAGAACGGGGATGATAAAGGAGAAGGACATGAATGGAGAGATTGGGGGCGTGGCCTCAATGTGGTCAGAGAGGAGCACAGCTAGGAACAGAACGAGGCTGATAAACGGGAAGGACATGAATGGAGAGATTGGAGCACAACCTCAATCTGGTCAGAGAGGAACACAGCTAGGAACAGAACGAGGCTGATAAACGGGAAGGACATGAATGGAGAGATTGGGGCGTGGCCTCAATGTGGTCAGAGAGGAACACAGCTAGGAACAGAACGGGGATGATAAAGGAGAAGGACATGAATGGAGAGATTGGGGGCGTGGCCTCAATGTGGTCAGAGAGGAACACAGCTAGGAACAGAACGAGGCTGATAAACGGGAAGGACATGAATGGAGAGATTGGAGCACAACCTCAATGTGGTCAGAGAGGAGCACAGCTAGGAACAGAACGAGGCTGATAAACGGGAAGGACATGAATGGAGAGATTGGGGCGTGGCCTCAATGTGGTCAGAGAGGAACACAGCTAGGAACAGAACGGGGATGATAAAGGAGAAGGACATGAATGGAGAGATTGGAGCACAACCTCAATCTGGTCAGAGAGGAACACAGCTAGGAACAGAACGAGGCTGATAAACGGGAAGGACATGAATGGAGAGATTGGAGCACAACCTCAATCTGGTCAGAGAGGAACACAGCTAGGAACAGAACGAGGCTGATAAACAGGAAGGACATGAATGGAGAGATTGGAGCACAACCTCAATGTGGTCAGAGAGGAGCACAGCTAGGAACAGAACGAGGCTGATAAACGGGAAGGACATGAATGGAGAGATTGGGGCACAACCTCAATCTGGTCAGAGAGGAACACAGCTAGGAACAGAACGAGGCTGATAAACGGGAAGGACATGAATGGAGAGATTGGGGCGTGGCCTCAATGTGGTCAGAGAGGAACACAGCTAGGAACAGAACGGGGCTGATAAACGAGAAGGACATGAATGGAGAGATTGGAGCACAACCTCAATCTGGTCAGAGCGAAACACAGCTAGGAAGAGAACGGGGATGATAAAGGAGAAGGACATGAATGGAGAGATTGGGGGCGTGGCCTCAATGTGGTCAGAGAGGAGCACAGCTAGGAACAGAACGAGGCTGATAAACGGGAAGGACATGAATGGAGAGATTGGAGCACAACCTCAATGTGGTCAGAGAGGAGCACAGCTAGGAACAGAACGAGGCTGATAAACGGGAAGGACATGAATGGAGAGATTGGGGCGTGGCCTCAATGTGGTCAGAGAGGAACACAGCTAGGAGCAGAATGGCAAACCAATGATACCAAGCGCTCGGCTAATTGCTTATAAAATTGTGTAAACCCCTAGGGGGAGCCACACAGATAATTATTCTACAACAACACACCAATGATCCACAGTGGTCTACTAAACACAATCATTTTATTGAATACATACAAAACAGATCCCCTAAACAACCCCACTAAAAAAGGGCAGCATGTGGTATATCTCAGCATAAGCCATACACAACTGGCATGTGTCACACCTGCGCATTCACACCACATCCATGCACAATCCCCAGTAAACTCCCGGGAGTAAATGAGAAAGCTCATAAAATTCCTGAGAATAGGGATTCAATATTGCAAAGCTGTGGTATCCAGTTCATCAGCTCCTCTGGTGATATATGCTACAGTCACATATGGTCAATCACACCATCATACCCAGCATAAGGTGATCACCTAACAGAACGGGGCTGATAAATGGCAAGGACATGAATGGAAAGACTGGACCATGGCCTCAATCTGGTTAGAGAGGAACCCAGCTAGGGAAAGAATGGGGCTGATAAATGGGAGGGACATGAATGGAGAGATTGGGGCACTGCCTCTGGACAAACATGGCTTCCTCAGAAGAAAGAATAACCTAAACAGGACAACTGCATAGAGGTTCTTATCTTCTCACCCAACACTAACCCCTCAGGGCTCCATATTATAGCTGAACCCCGTTCCTAACCCTCACACTAACCTTCCACCCTCCTGTATTATGCAAGTTCCATTACAGTGCAGCCAATCTCATCCTACCATGCAAGGCTATGTAATAGCCTAGTGTCCTCTGAGCACTATAACTGAAAATTAACTGCAGCAGCGGCAGAACTACCAGGTTTACGGTCTCATTGGGTAAAAACCTCCAAACTAGGAAAGGCAGGTAAAAAAAAAAAAGGGAGGGGCAGGAAGCACTCTGGAGCTTCTAGAACCAAGGGTTACCAGAAGCTAAACCCAGCCGAGGACTTGATTGTTAATTTATCCTCACGTTCATTTTATGATATTGAAAAGAAGGTACATAGACATGGTTTGGGATTTGTTTCTACCCACTCTGGGAATCTCCTTGGACTTGACTGTGAATGATTTGATTTCTTTAGAACTTTACGCATCAAGGTGTTTTTCTGCAGACAGGAGTCCTATTCCTCTGCCTGCTCCTTCCACTGCACATCTATTTCCTCCAGGAGGTTAATCTTACAATGTGTAGAGCTAAAAGTAAGTGGCTTCCGCCTACTAATTTTCATACTGTGTTGAAACTTTCATCAACATGGTCAAATGTGACCTCTCTTCTGTTGGTCGTTAAAACCACCAAGTTCACCTCAATCTATCGATACAAGAATGGCAGGCACTCAGATCCATTTGTGAGGATCCAGAGTTGGTGGTGAAGCCGGCCGACAAGGGCGGAGCGGCGAAGCCATAGTGATCATGGACAAATTGAACTACAGAAGGGAGGTGTTGCATCAACTGAATGATACTAATGTATTTAAAACTTCTAGGTGACCCTACAGCAACTATTAAGAAAGTGGACACTGTTCGCTTATGCGCTAGAGGTTGGCGTCATAACTCAACAGCTTCTTGACTTTCTCTCCACTCTTTTCTCTGATTCCTCTCTTTTACATACCCCCAAAAATTCATAAGTCTTTGGTGACCCCCTCGGGTAGACAGACTGTGGCAAGCACAGGGTTCATTTTTCAATCACTGGCTATTCTTCTCGATCAAGTGCTCCATCCTAACGTATCTGGGATGCAGTCTTTTGACACCACACTTTCTCTCTAAAATCTCTGACTTTGGGTCCTTTCATGCTCCGGTTTTCCTCTGTACCATAGATGTCATGAGCCTTTACACCTCTATTCCCCACTCTGATGGCATTATGGTAATCTGGGATATTTTCACTGACCATCTCTTGACCTCTCCCACTTTCTTTTGGAACTTCTCCACATGGTCCTGACCAGAAACTATTTTTGTTCAGAGGATTTTTTTTTTTTTTTACCAACAGCAGGGGACTGCCATGGGCAGTAATGTGGCACCAAATTATGCTAAGTTATACATAGAGTGGTTTTAATCCACCTTTGTGTATTTCCATCCTCTGTACCTCAACCTGGCTCTATGCTGGCTGAGATACAATGACGATATCTTTATTTGGTTGGGCTCCGAAGCCTCACTATCATTTAAAGAGGATTTGGACCACGGCTTTAAAACCATTTTCTAGTTTTGAATATAGTGCCTCGGAAATCCATTTTTTTTGGATGTGTTGGTGCAGTTGAAAGACTGCTGTCTCCATACTACTCCTTTTAGGAAGCCTACAGATAGGAACACCTGTCAGCCAAGATCTATCATCCACGACTTAAAGGTCTTTCTTATGGGCAATTTTTAAATCCTCTATGGATGAGGCATTTTTTAGGGAGGCCAGGACCATAGCTTAAAATTTCTTGGAAAGAGGTTATGATCCTGATACATTGAGCAGAGCTCTGTCGCGTGCACCAGCCACGACAGATCCTCAAGTTTAACCCTAGGTCCGAGCAATCACGTATCTCCATGGTGTTAACTTATTGTCCCTTGTCCCTTGTCTCAGTGATTCTGCTCTACTCCACATTTTACATGAACAGCCCATTTGCGCCTTTCGCCATTCAAGAAACCTCTGTAAATCATTGGTCCATGCTAGAAGTGTGAAACCAACTTCTGAACACGGTTATTGGCTTTCTAGTTTTTCGGGACCTGAAGGCATGTTTCAGTGTGGCCATTGTGCCTAATGTAGCTACATGCACCGAGGAGAATCATTTCCCCATCCTCGCACTGGGGTACGCATTCCTCTGAGATGTTTTGCGAGTTGCTCAATGAAAAATGGTGTATTGTTTAATGTGCCCTTGTGGTCAGATCTGTTGGTCAGACCACAAGGGAAGTACAGACGAGGATCAGGGAACACGGCGGCAACATCCACTGCGGTGACACGGATTCCCCTGTCACCAGACATTTTATGGTGGCAGGGCATAATGTCGTGCAGTTAAGGTTTAGGGTGGTTGAAGTTGTGACTCCCCTGTACAGAGGTGGAGACATGGAACAGAAAATATTACAGAGGGAACTGTATTGGATGTATAGGCTAAAGAGCATTTTTCCATTGGGGATGAATGAGGAAGCTGATGTGTCCAGTTTTGGAGGTGTGTAGTGTGTTGATATTGTGGTGTTAGTGCCACACTCTGCTGTGATTGGTTATTTTAATCTTTTTGTTCTCTAAACGTATATTTTCTGCTTGTTTCCTATATGCAGGGTTCTACTTTAAAGCTGTGTTGTAATACTCTATTTTCAGATAGCAGCCCATTTCACCAGTTGGACACTGCAAGGATTCTCAAGTCCCGCCTCCTAAACCGCCTTATGCATATGTTGCTCCCAGCTTTATAGTGTCCATTTCCACGACCAGTGTGTGCAGCAATGCGCAGATGCAACATCCATAGTGGGATTGGCATTTCCCAATTGGTATGTAGCCATGAGCAGCACCAACTGGAACCGGAAGAGACATGACACTGCCGCGTGACGTCATGTGCATCATTAGGGCCGGCCCCAGCGTCCAGCGCAGGCTCCTATGATCAGGCTGTATATAAATACATCTCAAACTGCCGGATACTTCTGCAGCAGCAACAAGGAGCCCCCGTATACTACCCTCTAACGAAGGACTGATCTGAAATGGCGCTGTCAGGGTAATGGCCTCTGCGGTGACTTGCCTGTGACCGATACTTTGCTTCTCCTGCTTCCTGCTTGTTGCATAATACTACTTATGGACGCATTTGTATTGCTCTATTCTTGAGTATAGCGTTATGTATATTAGTGCAGGGTGATCACTAACCATATGTATCCCTAAGTGTCAATCACTGTTGGATGTATTGATATTGTGATCATACTGTTTGTATATATTGTGGACTCCATATACATTTATTGCACTCAGCAATTTGGTGTGCTGGTCCTTGTCGTCATTTAGCATTGTATTGTTGTGGCCTTTTCAGCCAGGTTTATTAGGCTTAGAACTCAGGTTTTTGCTTATTGCTTATATTCTATGCATGTGAAAGCCTTTCCTAATTACTAAAAACCTCCAAAAGACACCGCCTTCATTTATGGATGCAATTGGCAAGACAACTGTTAAAATAAATAATAAAATTACCATGAATTCCATCACATGGTGTTCCAAGACATCCCTCCTGACCCAAAAGCTGGCCAAAGATCAAACTTTTACTTATTAAACTGCAGACTAGAGGTGAGCGTAATGACTTAATTACGATTTCGCGAAATTTCGCGTTTAGTGTAAGTACGATTATGGCCGTAAGTACATAATCGTAATGAAGGATTTTGCGAAATTCCCCGTAAGCGTAATTTTCGCGTAGCTTTCGCATTAGTGGGTATTGCGAAATTACGTTTGCCTTGCATGCAACCGTTTGTAAGCGTAGTTACGTAACGTAATTTCGCGATAGTTCATATTACTCTCATTGATCAGTGTAATTATTGCGAAAAAGCTTGCTCTATGCGTAGAAACATTCTTGTCAATACACCCTTGAACTGCGCATGCTTAGTTTTTACATTTAACGCGAAAGAGCGTTTATATGCGAAAATTTGTTAGCGTTCGTCTGACTACCGCTGATTCGCTTCTGATTGGCTAATGCGAACAAAAACAGGAAGTTGAGCAATCTCATAGGGCAGTGGTGGCGAACCTTTTAGAGGCCGAGTGCCCAAACTGCGACGCAAAATCGACTAATCACAGAGTGCCAACACAGCAATTTATACTGAATACTGCATTTTTAGTTAAAAACAACAACTCTTACATTAAAGGCCACTCTACATTTAATATTCAGCAATCTCCTCCACGTATGAAATACAGAAATTATCCTCATATATAAAATGCACCAATCCCCTCACATATGCAATAAAGCAATTACCCCACACTACTGCATCAATCACTGCAACAAATTTAATAAAGCAATTACTCTAGCTTTAAAATGTATCCATCAGCCTTACAAATGATTTGCAGCAATTAACCCACATTTAAAATGCAGTGTAGGTAGATTAGGGAGCATAGGTAGCTGCGACTAGAAGGGATGGTAGGTAGGGATATTATGTAGATGCTACAGGAGGGAGTGTAGGTAGGTAAGGTAGCTGCTGCTGGGTGGGAGAATAGGTAAGGAGGTTAAGTAAATGTGGCTGGGGGGAGGTAGTATAGGTAGGGAGCAGAGGTAGCTGATGCTGGGAGTAAGGTTAGGTAAGTCTGGGGGGACAGAAGTGTAAGTAAATAGGGAGGGAGGGTAGGTAGCTGCAACTGGGAGGGAGATTAGGTAGCTGATGTAGGACAGGAAGGAGTGTAGGTAAGCAAGGTAGCTGCAGCAAAGCAGTAGAGAGTATAGGTAGCTGTTGCTAGATAGGCTGTAAGGTAGTGGAGATTTGGGTAGGAGGGACTGCAGTTAGGTAGCTGCAGCTGGGTGGTCTGTAGGGACGGTAGGTAGCTATGACTGGGCAGGCATATGCAGGGTAGATAGATGCAGGGAGGGTAGTTACATGCTGCTTGGAGGGAAAGTAGGTAGGAAGGGTAGGTACTGCAGGTAAATGCTGCTGCTGGGTGGGCACTAGGAAGGGTAGGTAGGTGCATGCTGCTGCTGAGCAGGGCAGTAGGTAGGAAGGGTAGGTAGGTGCATGCTGCTGCTGAGCAGGGCAGTAGGTAGGAAGGGTAGGTAGGTGCATGCTGCTGCTGAGCAGGGCAGTAGGTAGGAAGGGTAGGTAGGTGCATGCTGCTGCTGGGTAGAAGAGCAACTGCTGCTGGCGGGAGGGTGAGGGGGTAGTGAAAGAGGAGGGGAGTGAAAAGCACAGTACAATGTTATCAGTAAGAGCCAAGCAGGTTTTATGCCAAACCATCGCACCACCGACCACATCTACACCCTGCACACCCTTATCAAGCACCACCGACCACATCTACACCCTGCACACCCTTATCAAGCACCACCGACCACATCTACACCCTGCACACCCTTATCAAGCACCACCGACCACATCTACACCCTGCACACCCTTATCAAGCACCACCGACCACATCTACACCCTGCACACTCTTATCAAGCACCACCGGCCACATCTACACCCTGCACACCCTTATCAAGCACCACCGGCCACATCTACACCCTGCACACCCTTATCAAGCACCACCGGCCACATCTACACCCTGCACACCCTTATCAAGCACCACCAACCACATCTACACCCTGCACACCCTTATCAAGCACCACCAACCACATCTACACCCTGCACACCCTTATCAAGCACCACCGACCACATCTACACCCTGCACACCCTTATCAAGCACCACCGACCACATCTACACCCTGCACACCCTTATCAAGCACCACCGACCACATCTACACCCTGCACACCCTTATCAAGCACCATGTACACAGACGAAGAAAGGGAAAAATATTTGCCTGCTTTGTGGACTTTAAAAAGGCTTTTGACTCAGTGTGGCATCCAGGTTTGTTCCTGAGGCTCCTAGAGAGCGGAGTAGGAGGGAAAACATATGATGTCATAAAGAGCTCATACATTGGGAACAAGTGCAGTGTGAAAGTAAATGGGAAAAGAACACCTTTTTTCCTCCAGGGTCGGGGGGTAAGACAGGGTTGCAGCCTGAGTCCAACACTTTTCAACATATACATCAACAAATTAGCCTCAGCCCTAGAGGCTTCACCAGCACCAGGACTCACCCTGCATGACAACAGTGAAATTTACTGTATGCAGATGACCTCTTACTGCTATCACCAACTAACGAAGGTCTACAAGACAGCCTAGAAACCCTGGAGAAATTTAGCACAACATGGGCACTCCCCATTAATCTAAAGAAAACCAAAACCATGGTGTTCCAGAGGAAACACAGGTCAGCCCAGAGCCCATCCTTTATACTCAACTGTGAAATCAGCAGAACTGACAAATATACCTATCTTGGTCTGGAAATCAACCAATCAGGAAGCCTTAAGTCAGCCATGGAGGCCCTAAAAGCCAAAGCATGCCGAACGTTCTATGCCATCAGGAAAGAACTACCACCTCAAACCACCAGTAAAGGTCTGGCTGAAGGTATTTGACAGTGTCATCACCCCAATCCTACTGTATGGAAGTGAAGTATGGGGCCCCACCACCTACCCAGACCAATCAAAATGGGAATCCAGCCCAACAGAAATATTCCACCTTGAGTTCTGCAAACACCTCCTCCATGTCCATCAGAGTACCTCAAACAATGCCTGCCGAGCTGAGCTGGGGAGATTCCCATTACTGCTTGAGATACAGAAGAGAGTGTTGTCCTTCTGGGCCCACCTACAGAGCAGCAGCCCCGACTCACCCCACTACAAAGCCATGCTGCACAATGAAGACCAAGAAAAGCCATGTGCACTGAGTCGTGGTCAGCTCTATACTCCCTCCAACCCCCGACCCACAGGTCATAACAAAAGTCCAGATAAAACACACCACAGCTAAGAGCAAAGAAGACTATGTGGAAAAATGGAGGAGTGAAATAAAACAGTCACAAAAGCTAACCATATACCAGTCTCTACAGAGAGAATATAAAATGGCCAAATACCTGGAAAAGCTCCAAAACTCTCGAGAGGAAAATCCTGAGTGTCTACAGATTGAGTGCTCACAACCTCGAAATAGAGTCTGGGAGACACAGACAGACGTACAAACCCAGGGATGAGAGACTATGCCAACACTGAGCAGAAGACCCTTGAGGATGAAAGCCACTTCCTATTGCACTGCCCCAAATATACTGCAACCAGGGACACTTACTTTAAGAAATTGTTGGAACTATTCCCGGGCATTCTCACTAGAAGATGAGAGAAAAACATATATCCTACTGGGAGAAGAGGAATCCACAGTGACAATCGCTGCACACTATGTCACAGCATGCCACAGACTGAGAGGAGCATAACGGAACTGTTAATTTGCAATAGACAAGAAGAAAGAGAGGAGAGAGAGGTAGAGGGAGAGAGAGAAGCATGCAGTCAAACTTTTTTTTTGCAGCTACAGACTGTCAGGGAGCATAAAACACTGAATCACTAACTCCATCCTGCCAAGAAAAAAAAATATCCAAATACTTTCTCCAGCTTGCAGATATACAGGTTCTCTTCCTCCCAGCAAACTTCGTTGAAGCCAGGAGGTAATAAATAGGGTTGAGCCGAAATTTTGCGTTACTATAATTACGCATGCGAAATTTGCTATTACGATGCGAAATTATGGTAGCGTAATTGCCATTAAAATCGTAATTGAAAATACCGTAAGCGTAATTTTCAACGCGTCATTTCGCGTTTCGTTCATACCGTAATTTCGCATTTCTTCGTTTTTTCGCGAATTTCGCAATTACTTGTTAGCTATAAAAAATTACTTGTTCGCATTAGCCAATCAGAAGCGAATCAGCGGTAGTCAGACGAACGCTAACAAATTTTCGCATATAAACGCTTTTTCGCGTTAAATAATGTAAAAACTAAGCATGCGCAGTTCAAGGGTGTAAACTACGTTTACAAATGGTTGCATGCAAGGCAAACATAATTTCGCGATACCCACTAATGCGAAAATTACGTAAAAATTACGCTTACGCGGAATTTCGCGAAATCCTTCATTACGATTATGTACTTACGGCCATAATCGTAATTACACTAATTACGTGAAATTTCACGAAATCGTAAAAGAAGTCATTACGCTCATCTCTAGTAAGGCTAGATCGGAGTCCTCTCACAGCAGCGTGAGTGTAGGGGGGCGGGGCCGGGTGCAGGAGCTCACGCAGCCAGTCTAGCGTGTCTCTTGCTTCTGTTCCCAGCCGGAACTTCAAGTTAATTGTCGGGAGTGATGAATGCGCAGTGAGAAGGCAGGTGACAATATAGTCCTCTTTCACCTGCCTGCCTCTTTGCACTGCGCATTTTAGGTTTCAAAAGGGGAATATAAGTAAGGGGGATTATTTTAGTTTAATAATGAAAAAAAAATCTGCAAAATAGCAGCGGTGGCAGGCAGCAGCACGCGTGCCCACAGAGAGTGCTCAGAGTGCCACTTCCGGCACGTGTGCCATAGGTTAGCCACCGCTGTCATAGGGGAAGAGGCTGCCTGCATGTGCTACAGCACCAGCGAGGACAGGAGACTGACAGAAGTGCCGAGAAGTGACAGATGCCTCCCAGAATCCCTCCAGGCATGAAAGAAATGCTGATTAAGGTCATGAAGCAAACACATTGTATATCATTTTTTAAACTGTTTTTGTGAATGTCTTTACCATCTAAAAGGCTCACAGGTTTTACAGAGGGTTTGTATTTATTGTAGCATTGTTACCTTCAGGCTAGCTTCACATATAACATAGCGTTTTCTGCAGGTGCGTTTGTGTTAGGGTAAGGCGTTTTTACGGTTTTCTTTGGTGTGTTTGGGTGTTGCGTTTTTTTCATTTTCAATATTAAAATGTATTTCTTTATATAGCTAACAAGTAATTATGAATTTCGCGAAATTACAAAGAAATGCGAAATTACGGTATGGTTTAACATGAAATTACGGTATAGTTGTACGTGAAATTACGTTATGAACGAAACGCGAAATAACGTGTTGAAAATTACGCTTACGGTATTATCAATTACGATTTTAATGGCAATTACGCTACCATAATTTTGCGCCGTAATAGCAAATTTCGCATGCGTTATTATAGTAATGCGAAATTTCAAAAATTTCAGCTCAACCCTACTGCAGACCACAGTACTCACCCAGAGAAATCTCCTTTGTGTATATAAAAGAGTATATCCCCCCCCAATGGAGACGGCAAGAAGGCTCTGTGCACTATCCCATCTCACTAAGAGATGCTTCCTAGACTGCTTTATCATGGGGAGCTTCAACAGTGCAAACTTCCACATGGAGCTGCCTCACTACAAGCAGCACATCACACGCCCGGCTACACGGTACCCCAAAAGGCTTACAAGGCCCTCCATGAGCAATGGGCACATGAGTACAGCCAAAGAATGATACCCTAAAATCTGGAGCTAAGTCACCAAAAAAAACCTGATTAACAGATCAGTCAGTTTAAAGCTCATACACACAGACTATAGTCTTTTGAAAATGAAAGATCACAGACCAATGTTACCCCCTTCCATGTAGTATGAGAGCCATACCTACACAGTCTATTCTATGGAGCTGCACTCCCCATCAGACAGAAATCTTACCCCCTTCCATGTAGTATGAGAGCCACACCTACAGTCTATTCTATGGAGCTGAACTCCCCATCAGACAGAAATCTTACCCCCTTCCATGTAGTATGAGAGCCACACCTACAGTCTATTCCATGGAGCTGAACTCCCCATCAGATAGAAATCTTTGCAAGATGCTGCACACACAGATGCTGTACACATTCAAAAGATCAGTATCTGCAAAAGATCTGTTCCTGCAAATTGCAATGATAGTCTATGAGATCTTCAGATCTCAATACACACCTTTTTTAACAGACTTCATCTGCAGATCAGAATCTGCAGATCTGAAAATCCATTCTGGTGGATCTGATCTGCAGATGAAGTCCGTTAAACAAGGTGTGTATGAGGATCTGCAGATATAGACTATGAATGCATTTTGCAGGAACGGATCTTTTGCAGGAACAGATCTTTTGCAGATACTGATCTGTTGCATGTGTACAGCATCTGTGTGCGCAACAACTTGCAAAGATTTCTATCTGGTGGGGAGTTCAGCTCAATAGAATAGACTGTGTAGGTGTGGCTCTCATACTACATGGGAGGGGGTAAGATCTCTATCTGATGGGGAGTGCAGCTCCATAGAATAGACTGTAGGTGTGGCTCTCATACTACATGGAAGGGGTTTGATCTCTATCTGATGGGGAGTGCAGCTCCATAGAATAGACTGTGTAGGTACGGCTCTCATACTACATGGAAGGGGGTAAGATTTCTGTCTGATGGGGAGTGCAGCTCCATAGAATAGACTGTGTAGGTATGGCTCTCATACTACATGGAAGGGGGTAAGATCTCTGTCTGATGGGGAGTGCAGCTCCATAGAATAGACTGTGTAGGTGTGGCTCTCATACTACATGGAAGGGGGTAAGATTTCTGTCTGATGGGGAGTGCAGCTCCATAGAATAGACTGTGTAGGTGTGGCTCTTATACTACATGGAAGGGGGTAACATTGGTCTGTGATTTCATTTTCCAAAGACTATGGTCTAATGTGTGTATGAGCCTTAAGAATCAGCCACTGGTCGAGTCCTCAGTACATACCTGAAGTCAGAGATAGAGAGATCGTGATCGAGATAAGTCATAAGGTCAATTTAGACCCTGGTCTATTTATGCATAATCCAAAGCACTTGTTCAGCACTTAGATCCTTTCTCCATCCACCCCCTCCTCCTCCTCCATGCTAATGAGCTGAAGAGTTTGCAGAATGCTTGACTGATAAAATTGAAAAAGTCTGTACTGGTTTTTTCATGCAGAGTTAAAAATTCCATCTCCACTCCTCCTGGATTCCTCTCCATCTGCCTTCTCTCCACTTTCTGAACATTCTATCTCCTCTCTAATCTCCGAATCTCATTTTACCACCTTTTCTTTGGATCCTTTCCATGCCATTACCCAGTCCAGTTTGCATACATGGTAAACTGGTCCATAGACTCTGCCATCGGCATCAGCCTGGAGTACAGCATGGAACATTTTGATAGGCCTGGCACCTATGCCAAAGGTCCTTTTCCCGATCTTCAGCTTGGCCTTCAACAGCAAAATATCCTAACTAACCTGATGCAACTTTGAGCCCACCCCACACTATGCATGTGGATCAAGGACTTCAACAGGTTGCTCAGTGTAGCAGAGGATCATTGCAATAATTCTGCCACCAGTGGACCTCCTTCACATCTGACTGAAAACCAGGGCAAACAGGATTGTGACTGACCGCTCCCCACTGCAGAGAAATCTCAACTTTCCCGTCAGGCCACCACTACAGATCCTTCCTCAAAAAACAACTTCCCAGGCATAGAAATTCCCCAAACTGTCCTACTCTCGAATTCAAGACCACCTTCCAAACAAATGTTCTAGTCCTCTAGGTCAGTAATGAAAGCATTCTGTAATGAAAGCATTCACAGGTGAGAAAAAACCCACACCTTAAAATGCTGCCTCGATTGTGGCCACTACACTCCTTGTAGATTTCTGAAGCTTTATTGGACCACAGATGTGCTGAAACATTACCCTTTCATTTAAGTCTGCAATTGGCAAGACCACCAATAAAATCAAAAATAAAAGCAGAAAAAGGAGAGTTCTATTTGAGGACCCCGTTAACAGAAGTAGTCTGTGGAGGAGCCATACAGTCACATGTTGCAGAGGAATGCTGGTAGAAAGAAGCTGCCCTCCCGAGTTCAGTCTAGTCACATTCTTCACAGACTAAGCGATTTTCAGGTATAAAATTTGAATTTACAGTAACTGGCAATGCAATGTTAGAAGCCAAGTTTCCCTCACTTCCTTATATGCAGTTTATGTGAAGCTTGCATTTCCAGGGGGATATATATTCCAGCCAATAAGGCAGTGTGACTTCTCTAAGTGCTGATCTGAAGTTCATTAGATGAGGATCCCATGCTGACCTGTATGCTCGGCGCCCTCCAATATACAGCTGAGTAGTTCCCAGGATTTTTTTTATATTGTAGATTTTTTTCTTAGAGGACGCCACTAATGGGTGGAGTTTAGAGGTAAGTGGTGTGACGGACGAGCCGTGAGACTAGAAAACGCAATCGGTTTCCTGCACCGATTGTCGTTGCGTTGCCAGATCTGGATTGTCTTTCTGTGGCTACCTGCAGTCAAACCTGGGGTCTCTCCTCTCAGCAGAGAAATAGCATTAACTTAGATGCAGGATGCCTGTTGATTTGCTAATGAACTAGGAAAAAATGCTCGTGTCCAAGAGGCTAGTGTTTACTTTTAATTACCTGAGGACAAAGGGTCTGCACTCTGGCAGAACCTCAGATAGGTGTAAGTTGCTTCCCCCATTTGGTGAGCCCAGCAAAGGGAGCTTCCCTCACAACGGGAGGCCAGACAGCCTGATTCCGCCAGCAGCAGAGGAAACGAATGCTGTATATGATTTTTTGCCTATTTATGGAATAAGGTAAATAGGATAGTTAGGAGAGTGGTATTATTGGGTTTGTAGAGTCTTGATGAATCTTGATACCAGTCTAGAGATGCAATGGGTCCTCTACAACCAAGTTAATAAACTTCTCAGGAACTGGACCAACTACTCTAATCAAGTCTGATGTCATAGGAATTGTCAGAGGAGTATTAATCTGTTATCAGCGCAAATGTGGCATTTATTGGTTTTGAATTACAGTGTTTCATAAGTTTAACCCTAAATCTGAGGGAATGAACTGTGATTGGTTTGTAATTCAGAGGGGGCAGGCGTTGCCACACCCCCAAACCAGCTTCATCAAAAGCACATTGCTAGCAGGCGGGCCTCAGTCCTCCAAATCCCATCTTCATCAAAGCATGCTGCTGCTAGCCAGAGGACCCTGTGGTTAACGGCCATCTTGTCTGAACTTTGCTCTTAAACTGAAATAAAGGAACTTTACGAGTTTTCCCAGAAAGGACATTTCCACGAACCTAAGTATTTTCTCCTTTTTATTTTCATACTGGCTACTAATGTGTCTATAATTGTTGATTTTAATGATTTTCTGTATATAAATTATTTATATTGCATTTTTAATAGACGCTAACGTCATTTATTCGTTCACTTCCCTATTATTCAGCCGCACAAACTGAACCTTGACTTCTGAAGAGTCGCTTGTGAAAAAACGTGGAAAAGCCGCCGCATGTACTCAGAGAGCAAGGCGGCTGAGTCCGCGTCCAACGCGGCGGCTTGCACGCGTGGGCCTGCATACAGTAGTGTAGCCGAATGCGGCGGAACCGCCGCATGCCTTGATAGTGGTGCGGCGGATTCCGCGTCCAGCACGGCGGGTGCTTCACAACACGTCTGGTGTGGCTGGGACTGATAGTCCAAACAGGTTCAGAAGGACTCGCGTGCGCGCGCTGAGAGGCAGAACTTTTATGACAGCCAGAAGGGAGTCAGCTGACCAAGCCGGTCAGCTGACGATTCAGCCAGTTTCCATTGGTCCAACACTTAGGGGAGGCGCTGGAGAGCGCTTTACTATATATACTGGGTGCTGGTCATTCTCTGGTTGTCTGCCTTTGCGATCACTACGTGGTAGCACTCAGACCTTGTCAGTATCTGTGATATTTTCTGTGTTATTACTTCAGACTAGTTCCGGGGTGTTGATGATCAAGGAGCTCACACCCAAGACTAGGGAACTGTATTATCACTCTGTTATACATCAGACTAGTTCCAGGGTGTTGATCACGGAGCTCACACCTAAGACTAGGCATTGTTATTATCTGTTATGACTTTCTGCTTTCCTGACCATTCTCTTGATCTCTGATTTGGTAGTTCGCTATATCTGATACTCTGTTGCTGAACCCTGCTTGTCTAGAGATTCCGTATCTGTCTCCTGTCTCTGTACCCGATCTGTCTGTCGTCGACCTGACCTGTCCGACCTCAAGAACTATCTTCCCTGCTTGGAGATAGTTCACAGACCTGTCAGTGACACTTCACCTTTGGTGTCACTCTCTGGTCCTTCCCACTCTCAGCCTGGCTCCGCCCCTTGGGGAGCATCAGGCCATTGGAAGGAATCTGTTCTCTGAGCAGTATCTCTTACTGCCTTACACCCTCTATACGGGTGTGCTCCTCAAAGTATTACCGTTGCACCAAACACTCATATTACTCAGGTGTCCAGAGGTTAGTGATATATCTGATTATCAGTGATACTGCAGATCATCAATAATCCAGTATATATCTGTATTCTCGGTGATACTGCAGATCACCAGTAATTAGATCCTCTGTTACACCGATCATTACATCGCTACTATTGTTGCTAGCTAGACAGAATAGAGTGTGTTTAACCATTTTATTTGCAGGTCTAGAGTCAGTCAGTGGGTTTCTCTGTCCCATGATAGAGGTGGTGGCAGTTATACCCTGAAATAGTGCGTAATTTGTATTACCGTAACTCCCAGGCTCCCTTCTAGTCGGTATGCTGCCAAAATCCCATCGGTTTCTGCACACAGATTGCATGTTCTGTGTGCTGAAACCGATTGGAAGGCATTTTGCGGTCTGGCCAGTAGGGGCCCAGTGACAAGTGGGATGGTATTGGAGCATACCACCAGCCCCCAAACACCCTTAAGCTAGTGGAATGCCTTAGCTTTGTTCATGCGTAGGGATGTTGTGGACCTGCACAGAGATCAGCACTGGCAATCAGAGGACTATAGCTTGGATAGTGTTAACCCTTTTGGTTAGGAAATTTAATCAGAAATGATCAACTCAATGGACATTAGATGAATCAACTCTGGAGGCACCTGATCAAACCTCACATTTCCCTTCAGCAGGGACAAGTGACCCCAAAGCCAGGCAAAAAATCCTGGAAGGAGACTATTCAGCTTCAAGGAAGTGGCCAAACTATCTAAGAGACGCTGGATACTTCAATGGATGGGTGAATTCCCACTTACAAGCAGCTGCTTATACTACCATATTTTTCAGACTATAAGACGCTCTGGATTATAAGATGCACCTAGGATTAGAGGACAGAATCCAGGTAAAAGTGTGTGTGTGTGTGTGTGTGTGTGTGTGTGTGTGTGTGTGTGTGTGTCAGACATTGTGGCAGACCGTTGAGGACATGACACGGTTGCTAAGTAAGCTGTGGACATGGAGGCTCACTGACACTGGGGTGGTTGTTGGAATATACTTGCGCTTACCAGAAATCCCTGCATATGTTGGAGCTGGCGTAACACGGTTGCTAGGTAAAGCCACAGTGATATGTGAACCACAGCCCAGGTAGTGCTGTCCTGGCCGCATCTCCTGATGATCGATACCAGCACCCTGTGCCCCTCACACACTGCCCCATCCAGCCTAACCATTATGTACAGCAGATCTGGGTAATTCCTTCACTGGATAGCGTACAGACACGCGGCGGGTGCAATCGCTGAGCTGCAAATGCTGCCGTCACGTATCAATGTCCAATCAGGTGAGAGGCAATGCAGGAGGCTGCTGATAGGCGCTGATGGATATGCGGGCGGGACCATAGTCATTGGAGCCAATCAATGCACTTGTTCAATAGCAGTTAGGCACAGATGGTCTCTCCGGTGGGACCACGGGAGACAATCAGTGCACTGTTACCAGCAGCATCCTGCATTGCCGCTCAACCTAGCAACCGCGTTACGCCAGCTCCAACGTCTGCAGGGATTTATGTTAAGCGCAACGATAATCCAACCACCACCCATGTCAGAGTGAGCCTCCATGCCCACAGCTCTGCCTTTGTTCCACTCAACAGCTGTAGATTCTATAATCGGATTTTGGGGGAGAAAAAGTGCGTCTTAACCCCGAAAAAAAAAAACGGTCATCTACATATCTATAGAGCATAGTGCCCGATACATTTCAACAGCTTATGAATTACTTATGAAGTCTTCATGATTCCTGGTGGACTCCAGGAGGAATGTTCTCAAAGTTGTCGGATTTATGAACAAATAGTTTGCATTTGCAAAGACTATGAGGTGGTCCTTTATGAGATACCAGTAACTCCCACTGCTACGCTGTGGGGAACCACAAATGGGCAGTGCAGTATTACGGTGCTGTGCTCACAGTATCTGTATTGTGGATGGCTGTGCTCAGTACTGGAGGATAACGGTGCTCCTATCATTTTATGGTTCGGTACTGTGATCTTAAAATTAAAAATAGATATTGCATTAATTACACCCCCCCCTTTCTGATGTGTGTAATTGTGGGACATGCCTTGTGGGGGGGGGGGGGGGGTAAGAATAGTGCTTCTGCTACATTTATGACCTGTCCAGTGTATAAATTAGCGCTAAGTTCAGTAGCAGGCTCTGCAGCCTTCTGGTCAGATGAGAGCACAGCTAGGAACAGAGAGGCTGATAAACGACAAAGATATGAATGGAGAGATTGGGGCACGGCCTCAATCTGGTCAGAGTAGCACACAGTGGCATAGCTAAGGAGCTGTGGGCCCTGATGCAAGATTTACAATGGGGCCCCCAAGCACTATTACCTTTGATATGGAGCACCACAATCTGCTAATGGACACTACAGTGTCACAGGTGCAAGGAGGGGATGGGGAACTGTTAATGATTCAAAGTATCTATAGATGTTATGAGCACAGGACCAATAGAGAGCTAATTCTGCAGTTGAGTGAGGGCCCCCTCGGGGCCCCTCTGTACCAAGGGCCCTGATGCAGTCGGCATCTCTGCACCCCCTATTGCCTCACCCTGGTAGCACAGCTAGCAACAGAACGAGGCTGATAAATGGCAAAGATGAATGGAGAGATCGGGGCACAGCGTCAGTCTGGTCAGATGAGAGCACAGCTAGGGAACAGAACAGGGCTGATAAACAGCAAAGATATGAATGGAGAGATTGGGGCACAGCCTCAATCTAGTCAGAGGAGTGCAGCTAGGAACAGAATTGGGCTGATAAACAGCAAATATATGAATGGAGAGATTGGGGCACAGCCTCTGGACAAGTATGGCTTCCACAGAAGAGAGAGACTAACCTAAACAGGAAGACCACTGCAACTCTTAGGTGACATTCAGCAAGGTTTCTATTTTGTAGTGCAAGTCAGTTTATAGAATACCTGCCTAGTGACTTCTGCAGACTAATTCTTCTAGGATTGCATCTCCTCCTACATAGATCCTACCAGCATTACACAGATTGGCCATGTTTAGGGAGGAGCAATTACAGATCAGTCTGTTGTATTGCCAGTAAGCTTGCTCTAATTTCCAATGGTTGCTCCTTATGATTTGCCAGCACTCAGATTGCAGACCATCATTTACTTATTTGCAGCACTTTGATAACAGATCAGAGATAGCAGCTGATTATATTCATGAACATAGTCAGCCCCGTTTCTATGGGCGTGCGATGCGTGCAATCGCCCGGGGCGCTGTATTGTTGCGGCCTGAGGGGGGCGCTGTGGCGGTGGGAGCCGGTATAATAGTAATAACTCACCTTCCTTCAGCAGAATAGCCGATCTCGTCCCACGCTGCTTCAATGTACTTCCTTTCCCGGCATCTGTCTCAGTAACAGCGCCCCCTGTGTTGATGTTCCGGTAGACTGATGACCTGTCCACTGCATAAATAAGGGGAAGTTCAGAAATGTAGCAAGGAAATGAACAGCGCTACTTAAAAACAGATTAGTGCCTACCTGCAAAAGAGTGCAAGCCCCACTTGTGGGATATAATACACACCGAGCATACACATGACCTGTCTACCACTGGAGGAGGATGTTAGTTTCTTGTAACAGCTTGCATGCAACCTATTAAGTCCCTCCCACTGCGTAGAAGTCGATCCTCCATGGGAGGGGCCTAACACTAACTAAATCCTAACCTATGTATATGCATAGCCTAATAAAATCGAAAATTGAAAATTGCGCAAAAGGTGGATCAGCGCAACACCAGGTGTTGCGCTGATCCACCTTTTGCGAAGTTCAGAAATGGCCTCTGCAGCCTTCTGGCGAGAGAAGAACTCAGAAAGGAACAGAATGGGGCTGATAAATGGGAAAGATATGAATGGAGAGATGGGGGTACAGCCTCAATATGGTCAGATGAGAGCACAGCTAGTAACAGAACGGAGCTGATAAACGGGAAAGATATGAATGGAGAGATCGGGGCACAGCCTCAGTCTGGTCAGAGGAACGCAGCTAGGAACAGAATTGGGCTGATAAACAGCAAAGATATGAACGGAGAGATTGGGGCACAGCCTCAGTCTGGTCAGATGAGAGCACAGCTAGGAACAGAATTGGGCTGATAAACGGGAAAGATATGAATGGAGAGATTGGGGCGTGGCCTCTGGACAAGCATGGATTCCTCAGAAGAGAGAATAACCTAAACAGAAAGACTGCTGCATAGAGGTTCTTATCTTCTCACCCAACACTAACCCCTCAGGGCTCCATATTGTAGCTGAACCCCGTTTCTAACCCTCACACTAACCTTCCACCCTCCTGTATTATGCAAGTTCCACTACAGTGCAGCCAATCATTTACTTTTCCATGCACGACTATGTAATGGCCAAGTGTCTAGGCAGAGCCGTTTCTTGGGAACAGACTGGCAAAGTAAATGAAGTGGGGGGGGGGGGGGGGGGGGTTGCAGGCAGAAGGACATAACCAGTAGGGATGATCGGAAGAGCAAATTCCGTTCCACTGGAAATCGCGGATTCAGTCAGTGTTAAATTCCGTCGCTATGAAAATTCCGCCGGATTTTTCCGAAATTCTGCGGGATTTCTGATTCCGTCGGAAAAATTTAAATAAATCGCAAATGGTACCTTGTTTATCCTATATGGTAGCCCATAGACCCTATTAACTGTTCCCTTAGTCCTTTCCTCCTCCCTTCCTTCCTCCCGGACGGAGGAGGGTCTTGTCTTCCAGGGAATTGTATTTCAAAAGCCAGCTTACATACCGTGGCTGGGAATTGAACCCAGGTCTGAGTGCGTGGTAGGTAGCTCACTTCACCACCACGAACACTACATGCTGAAGCCAGCCTAGCATGTACCATTATGATATATCCAAGAGATAATTAGCTTGCTTAAGGATTTGTAGCATGTCAAAAGCCAACTCACATACATTGGCCAGGAATCAAACCCAGGCTTACCGCTCTGTAGGCTGCTATCCTAACCATTATACCACCAACACAACACTACAATGCTACATGCTGAAGCCAGCCTAGCATGTACCATTATAATATATCCAAGAGAAAAAATGAGCTTGCTTAAGGATTTGTAGCATGTCAAAAGCCAACTCACATTGGCCAGGAATAGAACCCAGGCCTACCGCTCTGTAGGCTGCTATCCTAACCATTATACCACCACCACTACATGCTGAAACTTCTTGGAGCAGACTTACTTCCTCCCTCCAAAAGACACACATACATCCCCATAAAATCATTCAACAGCAACTACATGCACAGTGTTTGTGGTACACAGTCTCTGTGGCACAATTAGTTAGCGCGTTTGTCTTTTAACTGCAAGGTTGGTGGTTCAAGCCCACACAGGCATGGCCTTGCCTTTTGTGTTCAACAGTTGTCCGAAGAGAACCCCAGATAGCGAGGTAGATTCATCTCTCTCTCCCTCTCTAGTAGGGATGGTCACCGCTTTCTGCGGAATTGTATTTTCCATAATTTTAGGCGGAAATTGGTCATTCCGTTCCGTTTGGTCGGAACGGAATTGCTTTTTCAATCTGGCTGAATTCCGAAATTGCCTGTGAAATTCTGCCGGTATCCATTGGTTTTAAGCTGAAAATTCAGTTCAATGGCATCAAGTCCTAGAGAGAGCTAATTTTTTCTCTTGGGTATATCACAATGGTACATGCTAGGCTGGCTTCAGCATGTAGCATTGTAGTGTTGTATTGATGGTACAATGGTTAGGATAGCAGCCAAACGAGCACTAGACCTGGGTTCAATTCCCAGCCAGCCAATGTGAGTTGGCTTTTGACATGCTACAAATCCTTAAGCAAGCTAATTTTTCTCTTGGATATATAATGGTACATGCTAGGCTGGCTTCAGCATGTAGTGTTGGTGGTGGTATAGTGGTGAAGTGAGCTACCTACCACGCACTCAGACCTGGGTTCAATTCCCAGCCAAGGTATGTAAGCTGGCTTTTGAAATACTACAATTCCCTGGAAGATGAGACCCTCCTCCCTCCGGGAGGATTCAGGTCATCAGGTAGAAATTAGTTAGGTGGGGAAATACATTTGAATTCGTAAAATTCAGCGGAATTTTAAACATTTCCGCAGAATTCCGTTTTAGAGCTTATAGCCATTCTGTTTGTCATATCGGAACCGGAATCACCAAATTCCGTCCGGAATTGCGGAATTTACAATTCCGCGGAATCCAGCGACCATCCCTAATGCACAGCCTTGGTAACTTAATCAACTCATTTGGTTTTAAATACCACCTATATACAGATGATACACAACTGTACTTCTCAGCCCCAGACCTCAACTCCCTCCTCACACGGGTTCAACTGTCTGTCCGCTATATCCTTTTATGTCCTCTCACTTCTTAAAAAGCGTAATATGAATAAAACAGAACTAAATCTTCCCACCATCTCTGTCCTCTCTGCCTGATGCAATAAAAACGTTAACATCCCTATAACCTCTGTTCCCAAAGCACGGTGCTTAGGGGTAAGATTTGATTCTCTCATGTATTCCTCACTAGAGATGGCCCAAACTGTTCGCCAGTGAGCAGTATTCTGCGAACATCCACTGTTCACATTCGCGGTGAACAGCGAACATTTGGAGTGTTCGATTCGCCCCCTTTACATTGGGCTCTATTCATAAAAGGCTGTGCGGGGAAAAAATATTGTCGGGAAAATACCACTCTCGGTATTTTAGACTTGTGTGCTAATTCATAAAAATAAATACAGTTGCTATAAAAGTTTGTGGATTTCCCAAACTAATCTGGTGGTAACATGAGAAGCTGCCTGAGTTGACACATTTCCTCCTGCAGACAGCGTTACAATAAAAGAGGCAGCCCCAACTTCCCTTTAGATGTGCATTTTTTTAACTGCTTCTGTTTGCCCTGAATCTGTACTGAATCTGCCTATTAGTCTTTCTAAACAATCTAATTGCTGCAGCTTAGAAGAACTTCAGGAAATGTTACACATGCAGGCTTTCTGATGTGAAATATCTAAACACAGGTACCTAAGAGGTTAAAAACACAGCCTGGGGTATTCTGGGAAGCCTTTTTTGTTCTACTCTCACCGCTGCTCCTGGGAGGTCTGTCCCCATTAACTTTGCTGTTATCCGCTCTCTTATCACCTTTTCTAAACAAACGGTAATGGCACAGAGAATACCGCCTGCTTTAATCTTTATGAATTGACATGTGTTGAGGTAATTACCACATAAGGCGGTAATTTACCTCACTGCTCGGGAATGTCAGCTTTTCATGCAGTAGCTGCTTTTATGAATTGACATTTTGCTAAGTGCTCAATAAAGTCAGCTGTTTTCTGCATTACCGAATGCGGGAATGCTTTATGAATTGACCCCTAAATCATTGAGCTAAACTTTGACCCCTTACCTTACAGTCAGCAGACACATGGCAGCCAATCAGCTAGCACCCCTTCTTGGACCCCTCACCTACCTATCAAAAAGCAGTAGCAGTGGCCATATTGCATTAATTCTCTGCTGGCTGCTGACAGTGAGAGCAGGGTCAGACTTGCTGCAGATAGGTAGGGAAAGCATTAGCTAAGCCTGTGTTCTGGTTTCTCACTAGCTGTGAAAGCACTTCAAACAGCCCTATTGAGGGCTAGCACATCAGTCTCCTGTGTGTGTGCGCGACACTCCACAACCTACTGACACCCAGAGCTGTGCATAATGTGATTTCTGCCCTTTAGGGATTAAAACCAGACACTGCATCAACTCCGTAATTTTTGGTGGGACTTTTGGCATGCATCACACTCAGGCATGCCACAGTCCAGGTATTAGACCCCTTGAAACAACTTTTTCACCAGTTTTGTGGCCAGAAAGTCTTTGTAGGTTTTAAAATTCACCTGGCCACTGAAGTCTATGGCAGTTCGACAGATTCACCTGTTCGAACATTTGTGGAAGATCACGTTCGCCGTTTGCGAATGGAAAATTCTATGTTCGCGACATCTCTATTCCTCACATTAACTCCTTAACCAGATCCTGTCATCTCCAACTCAAACATATCACGCATACAACCTTTTCTCACTCAGGACAACTAAAATGTTAGTACTTGCCCTTATATTTCGCTTGCACTATTGTAATATTTTGCTTGGTGGACTTCCAACTAACCAACTGCCACCCCTCCAATCTGTACTGAACTTGGCTGCTAGTCTCATTCATCTTCTCACTCTTCCTCAGCTGCTCCGCTCAAGCTCGTCATTGGCTACCAATTAACCAGAGGATCCAGTTCAAACTCTTAACCCTAACCAACAAAACTCTCCACAATCTCTCTCCCGTGTACATCACTTGTTTACAGATACCAACCCAACTGCAATCTCAGATCTGCACATGAGCTTTTCTCCTCTAGAATTACCTTCTCTCATTCACGTGTACAAGACTTCTCACGTGCCTCACCCCTCCTCTGAAATGCCCTTTCACAGCACAATTGTCACTCCCACCTCAAATATTTAAACGTTCCCTCAAAACTCACTTTTTCCCCAATAAGCATACACTACCTTAGGCCATTACCCCTTGGACCTCGCATCTACTTTTACGCTTTACTAGATAACCGACCTAAACACTCATTGCCTGTATGTATACTGCATACTTCCCCACCTCTTGCCCCCCCCCCCCCCCCCACCCCAATTCCTTTAGATTGTAAGCTCTCAAGAGCAGGGCTCTCACCCTTTTGTCTTGGAATAGGGTATTTATTTCATAGCTTGCACTCATACATTTTAGTCATGTTACATCTGTCATTGTAATCACCAATTCTGTATTGTGTACCTGTGTCCATAGTTTGTTTGTTTATCATTGTCTGTATCATTATGTATCCCTTGTTTTGTTTTCCTACTTTGTACAGCGCCACAGAACATGTTGGCGCTTTATAAATCAATACTAATACTGCAGAGAGAACCAAACCAACTTGCATCAAGACGCTGTCGTTTCCCTCCCCTACATTAGATGGGCCTAGCCGCCTCTACGCCAGTAGTAGTCCAGGTGGCGGATTACGAAGGCACCTCCTGAAAGTCAATTGTAGGATAGACTCGGGGCCAGACAACGTGTCAATCTGCCTGGGAATTCGTGCAAGCCAGCTTTCTCCTGTCACCACCATATTCAAATATTTCCTAGCAGAGGGTAAGGTACACCTGCCTCAAAACCCATAGTCTTAATCCCCCAAATGCCAGGAAATACAGATTTCAACTTCAGGCCTAGTACATTAACATCCACTGTCTTGAGCACTGAAGGATTGGTCCTGTCCCCCAAATTCCAAGAAATATGGATCTCAACTTCGGGCCTATCGCAGTAACATCCAATGTCAAGAGCACTGGTCCTGTCCAAGCTGAATGGCACTATCAATGACCTAATCAACCCACTGCAGTTTGCATACAGGTCCATAAGATATCATCAGCAGCAGTCTGGAGTATTTTATGGATCATCAACAGACCAAACACCTAGGCCACAATTCTTTCCAGGACTTACGCCATCTACAACATTTGCCCAAACATCCTGCCTGAAAAACCTGGTACAACTTGGAGTCAACCAAAACCAATGCATGTGGATCAAGGGCTTTCCCAACAGGACGCAACTGGTTAAGCTTTGCAGATTCTCCTTGTGGGTAAATTACCAATACAGGGTCATCAGCACAGTGCAGAGGATCATCCGTACACCCCTACTATCCTTGGATTGCCTTTACGCCTCTAGACTGAGAACCATGGCCAACAGGACAGCGAGCAACCCCTCCCACCCAAGCAATTGCTACCTCAACTGTCTTTCATCAGGCCACTGCTGCAGATCCATCCCCACCAAAACTTCCAGGCATATGAACACTTACCAAGCTGTCCTACTCCTGAATAAAAGACCATCTCCCAAATCCTCTAGTTCCCCCTTGTATGCATTTGTGCCACTTGTGTTATTGACGCTATGTTCATAGCTGCTAATCGTACTATTGGCCAAGCCTGTGTGCACCAAAAACGATTCCAGGTGGGTCTCCCATTGTACTTTGTGAACAAAGGGGATTCTGAAGGATGGTTGTCTGTCTGAGCTGTGATCTCTTCATACCTGCAGCCTCTGGATTCCCCCAGATTGAGTTGAGGTTCCCCAGACATTTTGCCATGGTCCATTTTCCTGGGTATGTTTAGTGGATGTCCCAAATGGATGGGTTTTTATATAGAGGTAATTGGAAATTATGTCATTTGTCCTCCAGCCTCACATCTCCCATGCTGGTCCCATAAAAATGATATCTAGAATAATCTACTCAATACAGATTAGGACATGTGGTATAGAACAGGATCCCCTGGAATATATCATATTTTCTGCAGGACAAACCAGAAATTTTCACCCCACAAAAAAAAAAAAAAAAAAAAAAAAAAACCTCTTGGGAGGAGGATTCAGCTACAAGGAAGCAGCCAAACCATCTAGGGAAACACTGAAGCACCCTTGGTGGACAGGGTATACATCTAGGGAAACACTGAAGCACCCTTGGTGGACAGGGTATACATCTAGGGTAATTCTGGAGCACCGTGGGTGGACAGGGTATACATCTAGGGTAACTCTGGAGCACCGTGGGTGGACAGGGGAGATGTCATCTAGGGTAACACTGGAGCACCCTGGGTGGATGGGGGATACCACATCTATGGTAACACTGGAGCACCCTGGGTGGATGGGGGATACCACATCTATGGTAACACTGGAGCACCCTGGGTGGACGGGGGATACCACATCTATGGTAACACTGGAGCACCCTGGGTGGACGGGGGATACGTCATCTAGGGCAACACTGCATTTGTTACTCCTTTTGGAATATTAAATCCTTATTTAATAAGTTGAGCTTCAGTGTACCAAGCAGAGCTTTACATAGAGAGACTGTAGTGTATTACAGATCAGTGCCAAATTGTATGCGCAGATTGTTCAGTGCCATCGTGTGAGATTGCATTGTGTGTGTCATTCTCGTACTTTGGCCTAAAGCCCATGGCTAACCCAAGATATGTGAATGCCAGTCTTCGTGCATGCTGCTCAACAGCAGGTTATGGTGTTGTAGTACTGCGATAGTCACGGCAAATCTCCTTCTGTACAGGAATGTGTGTGCGCGCGTGCGTGCTTGTTCTAGCAGTATCATCGTGGACAACTGCTAGTGGTGGCTGAGTCTTTCAGAGTCTGGTTGAGGGCAACAGCCTTGCTTAGCTTAAATAAAGGCAGCTCCTCTTGATTTGGTCAAGCCCCCTCAGGACCTCTCTGCAGGCTTGCCTTAGGCGTGAGTCCTAACAAGGCCTTCAGATGCTTGAAGTATAGAGGAAGTTTATTGGCACCACTTCAGTCTTAGTTGCATAAACTGAAGCTAAGCTTAGAATACATACTGGCATAAGCATTCGTATAGACTATCAATCTGACAATTAGTCACATCCCACTGTAGGTGGGTTGTGGGGATTATAGGCGTAACCCAAATATGAATTGTCCATTGGATCATATATGATTGATGTCACATCCAGTGAGGGGTCGAAATTTTGCATCGAAATTCACATTTTCACATCGTAATCATAATGCACAATTTCAGGGAAAATCGTAATTGATTTCGTATGTAATAGTATTTCATAATTTCGTGTAATTTTGTGCCGACTTCGGCAGTTAATAGAGCCCCCATACCGGCTATTGCTAATAAAATTAGTAAGGAGAATAGTGAAACAAGTCAAAAATTTTTTCAAAAAGACGTAGTTTGAGAAAATAGTTTAAAAATAGTTTAAAAATGCAACGGAAAAATTTTTCAAGTTGGATAGATATTTTAAATCGATTTTCTCAAAAAAAAAAAACTTAGAAAAATTATTCTTTTCCCTTGTAGCCACTATTCCCTTTAACATAGGCAGCCATTTTGGTGTCCGTAGCATATATGGGGGCTTTGCTATTAACATCCAAAGTCGGCACCAAATTACGCAAAATTTCACAAAAATTAGGCAAATTTTTATGCGAGATTACAAAGGACTATGAAATCAATTTAGTTTGCAAATCGTAATTACAAATAACCGTAATTGCGAAAATGCAAAATTTAGCGAAATCGTAATTTTGCTGATTACAATCACCACTAGTCAGATCCCCAAAACATGCCTCTCCCCCGGGCCTCACTTTTGGGTTGTGTTGACATGTGCCACCGTAAGATCAGATTAATTCTACTTGTTTACTGTGTAAAGTCCCGGTATTTGTCCCACTTAAACCCGGTTCCAATCAGTCTTCAGCTGAAAATGGAATTCACTTCTAAAAGACAATTTCATGAGACTGAATTTCTCTGGACATTGCTATATGTAAATGATTCCCTGATCTATCGTCAGAAGTGTGTTCCTCCCACACCAGGAATCAAATCTTATGCAATGGTTTCCAGCCAGAACCTTGGCTCTCCCACGCCACCTTTCCAGTCAGATTGTCTGTTGACCAGGACACCAAGCCTCCTGCCAGCTGGAAGGTCACCAGGCCTACACCACTGCTCCACGCAGCCACAAGCCCTACACTGGGTATGCCGGACTCGTGCAATATGCTCTATATTCCACATGCATCTCTTTAATGTTATATATCAATAGTTGGGACTATTTCCTGGTGTTACCATTGCTTGTTTCATTAGGCATTTGCATAGCCTTAGACTGGCCCTGCCTCTGCAAGACTCATGTCTGCTCAACCAAGGAAGCTGTCCCACCTACTCTTAACCACTTGCCGACCAGGGCTTTCTGCACTGATCGGTGCTGCGTGGGCTCTCCAGCCTGCAGCACCGATCAGGAGTGAGCCAGGGCGATCAGACTACCCCCCTTTTTTCCCCACTAGGGGGATGTCCTGCTGGGGGGGGGGTCTGATCGCCGCCGGCTCTGTTCGTTCGGCGGGGGGGGCTCCTCGAAGCTCCCCTCCGCTGCCATTTTCCGCCTCCGTCCCCCTCCGGCGTTTCCCTTCCTCCTATGGGCAGCGCAGGACGGAGATCCGTCCTGCGCCGCCTACAACAGATGCCGGCAAATGAGAATGCGGCGATCCCCGGCCAATCATAGGCCGGGGATCGCCGATCTGCCTTACGGCGCTGATGCGAAGCAGCGCCGTATGATGTAAACAGGGTGGATTTCTTCCCCCCCTGTTTACATTTTGCCGGCGAGCCGCAATCGGCGGCTCTCCGGCTGTTCACGGAGACACCCTCCGTGAACCGACATGGAAAGGCCGCTCGATCGAGCAGCCGTTTCCATGGTAACCCGCAGACGACCAGTTTACGCCAATCGGCGTTAGCTGGTCGTCAAGAGGTTAAGGGAGGCCAGACACAAAAGTCAGATTCTATAAAAAAAAAAAAAAAAGTCTGTCCCCCTAAGGGACCATTTTGTCTTCCAAAATTCCATCAACAAAGCTTTCTCCAGGCATGCGTTCCTGGGAGGACCGAGCACATACTTTGTTTCAAGGACTCTGATATCGATGTCTGCATTTGAACTGGACTTTATTTTATTCAATCCCAAAGGACTGCATTCAGCTAAGTAAACCTCATTTTCTCCCTTTTATGTTTTGTGTTACAGTTTATGTAAAATTTGTGTAACATTTGTTATTAAAACTTGTTACCTTGTGTTCTAGAGTATCTTGTATTTATAACCCGTATGCTTGAATCGGGCACAGCTAAAAACAGATCTGGCGCCGATCCCTGCATACAACTAAGGGTTAACTTACAGTGTTCGCAGTGTGCTAATATATTTACAGTCATGTGCTGACTCACATGTGGTGGCAAGTATTTGAATTGTATGTGTGTGGTGAATTCTTTGGAGTCAGGACGCTCCTCTCGGCTAGACTGTTCATAGATTGCGAATCCACATATGAGCATCTATGCACAAAGTGACACAGGGACAGAGTTCGACTGAGCGATTGACCCGATCAAGGACCGGCCCGTGCGGTCTATGACAATGACCTGTTCCTGAACATACACAATCGTACTTTCTCCTCCGAAAGTTACCTTGTGTTCAATAGTATTGTGCATCTATAACCCGTATGCTTGAATCTGGCACAGACAGATATGGCGCCGATCTCTGCATACAGCTAAGGGTTAGTAAAGTGTTATTGTTACAGTCATGCGCCGATACGCACGTGGTGGCAAGCATTTGAATTGTGTGAGTGGTGAATCCTTTGGAGTCAGAATGCGCCTCTCGGCTAGTCTGTTTATAGATTGCAAATTCACACATGGGCATCTATGGGCAAAGTGACAGCGAGACCGAGTTTGAGCAATTAACTCAATCACGGCTCGGCCCTTGCAGTCCTTGACAACTTCAAGTTTAATACATAAAATATTTTTCACCATTTTTGCCACCATGTGCCATACCCTTTTCCATAGGCATTTTGCCCCTCACAATCCCTGGATCACCACACTCCTGTCAATGAAATTTACATTGCTCCTTCGCTCCTATCAGCCTCTCTTTTCTCTACTCATTAATTATTTCTCAAGTCACAACCTCTCCTCCACGTCCCTTACACAGCACTCAGACACGTACAAATCACAGCCACACCATCTCTGTCTACTCCTCCTCCTTGCTGCTGGGGACACCACCCAATCCAGGACCCTCTCCCAGAACTCACTGGACTCAGGTAAACACCACACCCTACATTGACCACCTTCGTCCTTCCTTGCATACTAACCCAAGTACCCTGATCAGCATTCCTTTTCTTCCCAGCTCTCCACCGCCCGTATCTGGTGCCCTCTAGAATGCCGCTCTGTAGTCAAACTGGCCCACATGCATGATATTTTCATTACTACTGCTACACCTTCGGGATCCCAGACATGACTAAGCCCAAATGATCGTGTCTCCATCTGCCTTCTCATACGTTGGACTTAGATTTAGCCTCAGTTCTAGACCAGGTAGCAAACATGGGGGTGGGGTGGGAATTCTCTCTGAACACTGCTCCGATACACCACTTGCCCCCAAACCCTCACTGGTATTTTCTTTTAAATGTTCATGCAGTTAATGTATACTTTCCTCACCACTTCCAGGTTGCGGTCATCTACCATCTCCTGGACCAGCCTGCACCTTGATTGCCCACTTCTCTGCATGGCTTCTACATTTTGTCCACTGACATACCTTCCATCATCATTGGGGACCTCAATGTCCACATAGACATCAGCTGCTCCACTACCACTAAACTATCACTTACCTCCTATCACCTTTCCCAGTGGGCCCACAAAGAAGAAGACCACATTCTGGACCTAGTCTATACTAGTCTATACTCATACAAGCACCTTGTAAATAGGCACCCTCACTTTATATATGTTCCTCTGCTGCTTTGGGTCTAGTATGTACATGAATTCATGGCCTCTCTGGTAGCATATGCTGACTAGCTAATCAGGGCAGCCAGTGCAACTACCCATTAGCTTGTTTAACAGGTTCTCTTGACTGAATGGAATAGCTACACCACACCTGATTGGTTGTGGGGGATGAGCAAGGACCTCCATTCATGTTTATGTTTAGACCTCTACATTGAGGTTGCAGTAGTATATGAGTACATTGGAACCTGTGCATGTGACAGTATATAACCTATCCAGCACCTTGAACTACTATTTTACGTCGAGCTTATTGCTGGTTTTATATGTACCCACAGGGCTGGTCCTAAGGACTAAGTGTATGCTTCATTTCCCTGGTATTCTCTCGGATAGTGCATAACTATACTTGGCTCTGCCCAGTTTCAAATAACTAACTCCATCCCTCTCAGATCAGTCTTGTAACTTTCACAATCTGCCCCTTTGGGTTTCCTCCAGCCTCATTACCCAACACCCTTTTGCAGGAATCACAACCTTGACCTTTGCTCCCTGGCTGATTTTGTGTTTAAAAAGATTTTGATCACAACAAGACGTTGGACACACACACACACAGCAATCTTATGCTCATACAACCATGGCTAAAACATACAAAGCATAAACAGTAATTGAACATTGTTGGAATCTTAAGATAGTGGAGGGTACAGTGAGCATACCCACCAACCGCAGTAGAAGAAACAAATACAAATCTATAACAGAGGAATTATCCCTGTTAATCCATTGTGGACAAAACACCATCTCTTTGACCAAACTAATCTGGAGCATGATCACTGTAATAAGGGCTGGGCAGAGGCAAGAGAGGCTCCAGCCTCAGGGCACAGTGTAGGAGGGGGTGCAGGGTGGGGCCGAGGCAGCGGCGAGAGGCGCTCCAGCCTCAGGGCGCAGTGTAGGAGGGGGTGCAGGGCGGGGCCGAGGCAGAGGCGAGAGAGGTTCCAGCCTCAGGGCGCAGTATAGGATGGGGTGCTGGGCGGGGCCAAGGCAGAGGCGAGAGGGGCTCCAGCCTCAGGGCACAGTGTAGGAGGGGGTGCAGGGCGGGGCAGAGGCAAGAGAGGCTCCAGCCTCAGGGCGCAGTGTAGGAGGGGGTGCAGGGCAGGGCCAAGGCAGAGGAGAGAGGGGCTCCAGCCTCAGGGCACAGTGTAGGAGGGGGTGCAGAGGCAGAGGCAAGAGAGGCTCCAGCCTCAGGGTGCAGTGTAGGAGGGGGGCACACAACTCACTCAGCTATCATTCCGCTATTGTGTTTGAAGCAGAGAGAAGTAAGAAAAGGAGATGCATGGCAGTGAATGCAAGCCAGATAACTAACTAGAGTCACTAGTTATCTGGGGCGCCTCTTAGTCTAATAGCAAGCAGTGTGTGACGGCTGGGGTGGGAGGGATGGAGGGGCACACTTTGGTGTCTCAGCCTTGGGTGCTGGAGGACCTTGTCTCAGCTCTGCTGCCACCTCCACACCGCTAGATGAAGACAAGGGCCACTCTGATCTCCCATGACCCCTCCCACCCAGGCAACTCCTCCCATCCGGTTACCATTACAGGACCATCTCAAGAACCACCAAGCAGTTGTCCTGCTGAACTCCAGTCCCCTCAGCCAGACAAGCTTTCCAGCAGCTCTCTAGTCCACAGACTGCTTGCGTCTAGCTCAATATCCCCCAGTCTGTTACACTCTAGCCCCTTGGACAGCTTAATACCCATCCGCCCATTGGCCTCCTAGCACCACTGTGCAGAGTCTTGGGCTGCCCCCTATGCTCATATATGTTCTGTAAGGATATATGGGGTGAGAAGGATATGTAAGGTAATATTCAGAACATGGTGGTCACTGACTGGTATCGGATGTAGCATCCATTTTAACCCTGGAATTAGTATTCTGTCTGCTGTGCGGTAGAAATTGCACATCTAAGATAGTATTGCAGTTAGTCTGGCTGCTGTCACCTGTAAATGTTACATCTGCAGTTCTCTGTAAAGGGCTGTGAATCATTTGAATAGCTCAGCTGAGTTTAATAGCCCACAGACACCTGGACATTGTGTGAAGTAGGAAGCGATCTGAATAGGCTGCCTGAATTCTTTGAGACCTCAGGATGTCAGGAAACTCTCGGATTGCATAATCTATCATGTAAAGTTAGATCTATTGGTAGATGGGGGACATTTTTAGTGGAATATAAGTTAGTCTGTCTTGCATGAAATAAAGATGGAGTTTGGCCCATATAGAACTAGTTTGGCCGCAAAAAAGGACATCTATAGACTTGCATGTCGACCTAACCAAAGCCCCCGAGAGATTCTCTGTACTCAAATGCCTACGGTTTAGCCTACAGGTACCCTGATTGGGAATCTGTGGACTTCAAACAGGTATTCTATGACGCCTTACTAAGTAAATTAAGTCTAGCCCAGGATCTGGATTTTAAAAATCCATTATAGAAACTGGTGATATCAGCAACCTTGCTGTTTAATATCAGTGAGAGCCCAAATGTAAGTGAAAAGAGAACTAAGAAATTCCCAGAACGTAATGTAGAGGAATCCAGGGTGAAATCTGATTTAAATTTTGAATCCCATCCAAAGAAAATAACTTTAGCCACTGTACCTAACAAGCAGAACCGTAAGCCACCAAATCCCTCACAAAACAAACCTAAGAACACTAAAGGATCAGATAGGGATAGCTCAGGTTCTGGAAACTGGGACCACCGTCCTTGGTTTAACCGAAGGTATCAAGGTTACCAAGGAAATCAGGGTAACCAGGGGTACAGAGGTTACCAAGGGTACAGAGGTCCCCAGGGATAGAGAGCCCCAGGGATTTAGATGTTGGTATAATAGATCAAGGCAGCAGTGGGAAAGGAGACCGGACACACCAAACTCACCTACGGGTAGATCAAATTCACCCAGGAGTGAAACAAAAATGATCCCCGGAACCCTTGCAGGCCTAGCAGGTATGATCAGCTTGCAGATCAGGTAAGTAAGCTGAGTGACATTGTTGGCAAGTTTGCTCAGGTATCCGCAGGCCTACACAGCCTAAGGAATTTTTAGGAGGAGAAGGCAGAGCCCAGCTCTGCCAAATAAAGGAAGCAGCGCTAGAGCCCTATACGGAAATGGACAATACCAAATACGGTCAGCAATCATGTGTTGCATTTCACCGACCCATCCAGGGTTGGGGAAGGAAAGTAAGGTTTTTATTATTTATCATCCAATAAGGACCAAGTGTGTAATTCAGCGTCATTAGAGCCCGAGTGTGAGGTACCCTCTGTTCAGATTGTTCCCTTGGTAGAATCCATGGAAACACAGATGCACCTGCAGGCGGAGCCAGGAGGAGCAATCTCCAGATATCCTGACGCTGCAGAAGGATCATTCCTTTAAACAGATTGTAAAAGATTACATAGAAAATTGGAATGTTTTACCGTCAGATGGCCGATATTTTAGAGATACCCATCTAGTCTAAGACTAAGTCTAAGACTTTTAAAGTAGGGTACAACCCTCAAATGGATACATTTTTCTTCCTCACAGGAATGGATTCATGACCTGGACAAAGATAAGAGTCAAAATGTGATTGCAAGATGTATCCCATTTATCTCCCTAGGGAATAGATGTGCAAAACATGTTTAATGTGATAAAGGAACCACAATACCAAATGTATTTAGGAAACAATATTATTAATAGATTTGCCATACAGGTCGATCTGATCAATAATGTTCTGTGGTCCAGATTATCAGGAAACCCAGAGGAATTCCAGGATAGAGAGCCCTGAGATGAGGATAGCGAATACCCTATGCAGTGGATATAGCCGCTGAAAAGGTAAAGATCCCTCGGGGATGTAAATAGTTTTTTACCCATTCGAGTGAAGGAGCAAAAGCTGAGAAATGCAAAAGCAACTTGGGTCGAAGGTAAAAACGACTCCCATGATATTCATCAGGATCCATTACACATGATCATCCAAAACGTGAGTCCTCACAGTATTACATTACAAGAGGACACAATGATTGGACTAGCCATCGACTCAGTGTTATACTTTTGGATTTCAAAATGATAGAATTGGGCTGATACCTGATGAACATCTGACAGAAGAAAAAATACTAGATCAACATTGCTTCTCAGCACCTGGAGGGATTGTTCAGTATTCACCGCTTACCCTTTTAGTCCTGAGGAACGTAAGTTACGTTGAGGAGACAATGATTTTCAACCATGAAATCGATAAAGGCGAGTCGATCGAACATGGGAAGGATCAGGTATGTGTTACACCCCAGATGACCTAACCAATAAGCTTGAAGAGGCGTATGAGGTAAGTCAACCTGAGATTTTTCCAGAATTTCAGGAACGGGTGGAAGAACAACTCCCCATGGTTGATGCATGTTCTGATGAATCAGAGCGACAACAGCTAAAAACGATTCAAGTTCCAAGATAAGTTCACCAAGGACTCTTATGACTACGGAGAAACCAACCTGCATGTTACAAGAATCCAGACCAATCCAGATGCACCCCCTGCGTTTGTTAAACAATACCGACTTCCGCTAGCGGCTTATGAGTCACTCTGATATCGTTAAAAATCTGGAAAGCAAAGATATCATCCGCCCAGTCCACAGTTCTTACAATCATCCGATACTTTAAGTCCTTAAACCCAATGGTCAGTTCCGTCTCTGTTCAGACTTAAGGCAGTTGAACAAACGAGTTTACATGTCTGGTTGGCCCGTACCATACATTGATTAATGTCTGGCACAAATCCAAGGGTCTAAAAATGTTCACTGCCCTTTATTGTGCACAAGGATATTGGACAATCAAGATAGATGAAAAGAACGCAAACTGGCCTTTACATTTGGGAAGCAAAAACATGCCTGGACCCAATTACCTTTCGGGTACATTAATGCAGGCCATGAGTTTGCCGTGTTCATGCACAAAGCAATGCCTGATGCAGATGAACGAGGTACCCTATCAGACGTGGATGACATTCTAATCAAAAGTACAAACTTTTGAGGAGCACATTGCAGAACTGATGTATTAACCTAGCTGAAAACATCAGGGGTTAAACTTTCCTCAGATGGCCCAATGGTGCCAAACTAAGGTACATTTCCTAGGGCATGAAGTTACTGCTGAAGGAATTAACCCTCAAAAAGAAGGTTGAGGCAATAAACATAAAATCTGCTACAAGTCAAGGAACTGAGATCGTACCTGGGATGATTAATTGTTCATGCAAATTCATAGACAACTATACGGAAATTACAAAACCTCTTTTGCAGTTGAAGAAAAGGAGTGAAATGGGAATGGAATGAGTGTCATGAATGAGAAGTATCTGAGCTTAAAACTAAGCTTATCCAGGCCCCATGCCTTGCTTATCCAGAAGGTGGAAACCCCATCTATGTTGAAACAGGTTTTACCGACAAAAGCGTAAGTGTGGTTCTTTTCCAAAAGCAAAAAAAAAAAAAAAAAAAAAAAAAATGGAATAAAATAACTGCTTATGCCATCTAATCACTATCACCAGTTGAAGTTAAAAAATCACCTGCAAAAAAGCGTTCTTAGCAACTGTGTGGGCTTTGCAATTTCAGAAGCTTTATTCAGGGTGAAGAGATTAGTTGAAAATGCACACTAATCGCTACAATATTTACAAAGTGAAAAGATAAAAGGAAACCTGTCAAACAGTAGGATAACTGCATGGACAATGTCCCTTATGGGATGGCCACTGGAAATTAAAAACAAACAAGACACTAAAAATCCAGTTGCTCAAGGAGTAGCTGAACTCCATGATTGCATCAATATCGAGCATAAAGAGGACTCACCAGAAAATGACTCTGGAAGAGCAAGCTTTATCTCCTTACAAATCCTATGAAGAGGAGTACTGCAAACTATTACCATGTGCATATGTGGATGGCTCCTCCTTCCACACAGATGAAATTATGCTGGTTGTAGGTATCGTTATTGTATGGATTATATTTCCAGAGATATCCGGAAGATACAAGATTGGTCCCAAAAGTAGCCAAGTCGCAGAGCTTGCTGCTGTGTATAAAGCTATACAAATGGCTATCGAACACTATCTTAAGAAATTTGTTTTAAATTACAGATTCTGATTATGTTCGGAACAGTTTTATAGAATATTTACCTGGTTGGAAAAGATCTAACATGTTAATAACAAAAAGCCAGTTAAACATGGTAAATTGTTTTGTAAAATCAATGAATTGGTTACTACCCATGGTCTTACCATCTATTGGAAGAAGGTAAGGGGTCATTCGAAGCAACCAGGTGCTGATAAGGATAGGAACAATCTAGCAGATTCCCTCGCCAAGAAAGCAGCCATTGATGGCGAGATATTAGACATTGATGACCTCATGGGAACTATTCAAGTGGATGTCACAACTAGGGGACAGGCCTAAAAAGGAGCCTCAACCTAATGTGGCAATGTGAAACCATGATTCTCCTAGTGAGGATCTTATTGCGAGCCAAAAGGGGATACCATTATTGGTTTGTTTTATAAATCTATTGAAAATCCACAGATCACATAATTGTAAAAGACTGTGCTAAGAAGGAATTACGCATTCTGATTATAGACGAGTCCCAGTTTTTGTTGCAGGACGGTTTGTTTATACAAACCTTGAAAAATTATATCATGCAAAGGGTAGTACCCACAGCATATCGGGGGTTTAAGTTCCAACATGCTCATGATGCCTCGACAGCTGGTCATCGAGGAGAGAAAATCACGTACGGAGTTGAGGGACTATGCTTACTAGCCACACGTTACAAGATGTAAGGACATATTGTGAAGGATGTTTGGTCTGTCCTCAATTCCAGCCACAAGGTCCCACTCACAGGGCACCGCTGATGAAGAGGAATATCCATGCCATGGTCAGACATCCAGATAGATTTCATTGGACCGGTAACTAGAGTTGGGCCGAACCTCCGATTTTAGGTTCGCGAACTTTCGCAAAAGGTTCGGTTCGCGAAAAAGTTCGAACCGCAATAGACTTCAATGGGGAGGCGAACTTTCAAAGTTTTAAAACATTCTATCAGCTGGAAAAATGATAGAAAACATGTTTCAAAAGCTCTAATACCTGGAGCAACACCTAATTGAGTGAAATACACATCACTGCTGGAGGACCCACCCTCCCTCCCTCCTCCACCCTCCCTCCCTCCCTCCTCCACCCTCCCTCCTCCAAGCAAGGTCCTTTATACCATTTGCCTACCTACACTAATTAGTTATGGGACAGCTGCTACACACTCTGCTAGGGAGATTTTCTCCTCCCTCCTCCCTTCTACCCTTCTACCCTTCTACCTATTCCCTCCTCCCTCCTGCCGGAGGGAGGAGGGTCTCTTCTGCCAGGGAATTATACTATTTTAAAAACCAGTATACATCATACCATAGCTGGGAATACATACATGAGTATACATCATACCATAGCTGGGGATACATACATGAGTATACATCATACCATAGCTGGGAATCGAACCCAGATCTCACTGTGTGGTGGGCACGTCACCCTAAGCACTGTACCACTACAGAAGTAAGTGAAGCTTGCCTAAAATTTAACATTTATGCTCAATGCAATAGAACCATTAGGTTGCTTAAATGAGAACTGTAGTGAGAGGTATATGGGAGGCTGCCATATTGATTTCCTTTTAAGCTATACCAGTTGCCTGGCAGCCCTGCTGATCTATTTGGCTGCAGTAGTGTGAATCACACCAGAAACAAGCATGCAGCTAATCTTGTCAGATCTTACAAAAATGTCAAACACCAGATCATACCATAGCTGGGAATCGAACCCAGATCTCACTGTGTGGTGGGCATGTCACCCTAAGCACTGTACCACTACAGAAGTAAGTGAAGCTTGCCTAAAATTTAACATTTATGCTCCATGCAATAGAACCATTAGGTTGCTTAAAGGAGAACTGTAGTGAAAGGTATATGGAGGCTACCATATTGATTTCCTTTTAACCACTTGAGGACCCACCCTTTACCCCCCCTTAAGGACCAGCGCTGTCTTAGCTGATCTGTGCTGGGTGGGCTCTGCAGCCCCCAGCACAGATCAGCGTGCAGGCAGAGCGACCAGATCGCCCCCCTTTTTTCCCCACTAGGGGGATGATGTGCTGGGGGGGTCTGATCGCTCCTGCCTGCCAGGTGTTGCGGGGGGGGGGCACCTCAAAGCCCCCCTCCGCGGCGAAATCCTCCCCCTTCCTCTCCTACCTGGCCCCCCCTGGAGATCCGGGCTGCACAGGACGCTATCCGTCCTGTGCAGCCAGTGACAGGCTGTCTCCTGTCACATGGCGGCGATCCCCGGCCGCTGATTGGCCGGGGATCACCGATCTGCCTTACGGCGCTGCTGCGCAGCAGCGCCGTACAATGTAAACAAAGCGGATTATTTCCGCTTGTGTTTACATTTAGCCTGCGAGCCGCCATCGGCAGCCCGCAGGCTATTCACGGAGCCCCCCGCCGTGAATTGACAGGAAGCAGCCGCTCGCACGAGCGGCTGCTTCCTGATTAATCAGCCTGCAGCTGGCGATGCAATACTGCGTCGCTGGTCCTGCAGCTGCCACTTTGCCGACGCACGGTATAAGCGTGCGGTCGGCAAGTGGTTAAGCAATACCAGTTACCTGGCTATCCTGCAGATCCTCTGCCTCCAATACTTTTAGCCCTAGACCCTGAACAAGCATGCAGCAGATCTGGTGTTTGACATTTTTGTAAGATCTGACAAGATTAGCTGCATGCTTGTTTCTGGTGTGATTCACACTACAGTGGCTGGATAGTGTACTGGTTAAGGGCTCTGCCTTTGACATGGGAGACCAGGGTTTGAATCCTGGCTAGGTCAAGTACCTATTCAGTAAGGAGATCAAGGCAAGACTCCCTAACACTGCAGGGTGGCCTCTTCAGCGCGTCCCTGTGGCTGCAGCTCTTGAGCGCTTTGAGTCTGACAGGAGAAAAGCGCTATACAAATGTTTGGATTATTATTACTGCAGCCAAATAGATCAGCAGGGCTGCCAGGCAACTGGTATAGCTTAAAAGGAAATCAATATGGCAGCCTCCATATACCTCTCACTACAGTTCTCCTTTAAGCAACCTAATGGTTCTATTGCGTTGAGCATAAATGTTAAATTTTAGGCAAGCTTCACTTCTGTAGTGGTACAGTGCTTAGGGTGACGTGCCCACCACACAGTGAGATCTGGGTTCAATTCCCGGCTATGGTATGATGTATACTGGTTTTTAAAATAGTATAATTCCCTGGCAGAAGAGACCCTCCGGTAGGAGGGAGGAGGGAATAGGTAGAAGGGGAGGTGGGAGGTGGGAGGTGGGAGGTGGGAGGAGGGAGGCCAATTAAAATCTCCCTAGCAGAGTGTGTAGCAGCTGTCCCATAACTAATTAGTGTAGGCAGACAACTGAGTCAAATGGTATAAAAGGACCTAGCTTGAAGGGTGGGTGGGGTCTTTAGCACTGAAAGCAGTGTGTTTCACAACAACATGTCTGCTGACAGTAAAATGGAGGCGAAAATTTTTGCTCAATACAGCTTTATGGGGCGAATCGAACTTCCGCAAAAGTTCGCCTGATGCAGGCGAACGCGAACCCCCAAAGTTCGCCTGGAACCGTTCGCCGGCGAACCGTTCGGCCCAACTCTACCGGTAACAGCCTCAAAAGGAAACCGATATATGCTAACTGTGACTTGTTTGTTCCCAAAATGGGTAGAGTGTCTACCGTGTAGGACATGCAGTTCCAGTGTGCACATCACTGCTCAACATATTTTCTAGATTTGGTCTTCCCCAGCGGCCCGAATTCGATCACGGAAGTTACTTCACCAGTGAAGTAATGACAAAAATGTGGGAAATACTAGGCGTTAAGCGGAAGCTACACATAGCTTACCAACCAGCCTCTAGTGGTGGAGTAGAGTGTTACAACCAGTCTATTGTGAACATTCTGAAAAAAAGGGTTTGTCAACGAATCCGGTAAAGACTGGGATGTCAAGTTGACACTGGTTCTCGTGGCTATTAGAGCCACTCCAAGTGCAACTAAAAAAAAACTTTCTCCATTTGAGATGATCACAGGTAGAAAAACGGTGCTACCCCCAGCATTTGCTTTACAAGACCACGGATCACAGTTTGATGAATGCAACAACTGCACATCAATACGTGGAAAACTTATGCAAGCACCTTCAACATGCCTTTGCATTTGCTCATAGGAATATTGAAAAAGCCGTGGCGAGTACAAAAATGTACTATGATCTGAAAACCACTCAAAAGGAGTATCAGGTTGAAGACAAAAGTTTATCTCTAACTTTGCCAGGAATCAGGTAAAGGAAAGGAAATTCCTACCTTCATGGAAAGGCCCCTATATAATAACGGATTACGATGATATGATTTTCATGGTAAATGGTATGTATATTTAATGGTGTATTTTCATATATTACAAGCACAGAGATGCCAAAGATGTTTGCTACTATCTTTGCCGTGTTAATCTTCAGAAAACAGCTGCATGTCGAGCCGATCACTGTGCCAGGACCATCATCCGGAATTATGCTCCAAGAAACAGCAGGGTGCATCATGACCAATAAAAGGATTCTTTCCCAGAACGTTTGGATCCACGTTGTGTAATTGAGAAACAAGTCAACGTGTGAAATCCAATCACCAGAAATTAAAATGTGTTACCAACTACACCTTAAGTATTCCCAAGAGCGGATTACTCAGTTACTGGAACAAGCCCGGAAAAAAAAAAAAAAAAAAAAAAAAAAAATTGACCAGAGAACCTTTTTGTACTAACGAAACACCAAAGCGATTTATTTCTGTTATAGTTGCCACAATTATCTTTGCAGCAATAGGATCTATATTTGCAACCGGAGTGACAATCGCTAATTCTGCTTCGATTAAAACCTTAGAACTAGGGATGGCCCAAATGGTTCGCTGGAGAACTTGTTCACGCGAACTTAGCTGGTTCCAGTTCACGGTGAACCTCGAAGTGTTAGCAAGTTCAACCCGCCCCCTATACTACATCATTGGGCTAAACTTTGACCCTCTGTCACAGTCAGCAGACACATGGCAGCCAATCAGGCTACACCCCTCCTGGAGACCCCCCTCCCATCATTATGGAGATGAAGATTTCATTTTTCAGCACGACCTGGTACCTGCTCACACAGTGCCAAAACCACTGGTAAATGGTTTACTGACCATGGTATTACTGTGCTCAATTGGCCTGCCAACTCTCCTGACCTGAACCCCATAGAGAATCTGTGGGATATTGTAAAGAGAAAGTTGAGAGATGTAAGACCCAACACTCTGGATGAGCTTAAGGCCGCTATCGAAGCATCCTGGGCCTCCATAACACCTGAGCAGTGCCACAGGCTGATTGCCTCCATGCCACGCCGCATTGAAGCAGTCATTTCTGCAAAAGGATTCCTGACCAAGTATTGAGTGCATAACTGAACATAATTATTTGAAGGTTGACTTTGTTTTAAAACACTTTTCTTTAATTGGTCGGATGAAATATGCTAATTTTTTGAGATAGGAAATTTGGGTTTTCATGAGCTGTATGCCAAAATCATCAATATTAAAACAATAAAAAGCTTGAACTACTTCAATTGTGTGTATTTGAATCTAAAATATATGAAAGTCTAATGTTTATCAGTACATTACAGAAAATAATGAACTATATCACAATATGCTAATTTTTTGAGAAGATCCTGTACAATACCACCACCAGTCAGTGCATACCTTTTCCCTGCACCCGTGTAAATGCACATTGTACTATACCACCCGCAGTCAGGTAAAAATAAAAAAATAAAAAAATAAAAAAAAAGTGTTCAGTACCTCCCCTTTATCAAAATGAATGAGGCATGTATTCGAGGGCTACTGCCTTTCCAAAGACCTAAGGCTCATACACACATCAGACTATAGTCTTTGGAAAATGAAAGATCACAGACCAATCTTACCACCCTTCATGTAGTATGAGAGCCATACTCTACACAGTCTTTTCTATGGAGCTGAACTCCACATCAGAAAAAAAAAATCTTTGCAAGATGCTGCACACAAAGATGCTGTACAGACACAAAAGATCAGTATCTGCAAAAGATCTGTTCCTGCCAAAAATCCATTCCTGCAAATTGCAATGATAGTCTGAGATCTGCAGATCATCATACACACATGATTTAACTGACATTCATCTGCAGATCAAGCAATCTGCAGATCTGAAAATCCATCCTGGTGGATCTGATCTGCAGATGAATGTCAGTTAAATCAACCAAATCAACCATCAACCAAAAAGGACCTGCGTCACCTGCAATTAGTGCAGAATTCTGCTGCCAGATTGCTAACAAACCAGCCTCGCCACTGTCACATTACACCGATCCTTCGCTCACTGCACTGGCTACCAGTAGAATGGAGAATACTCTTCAAGATTGGACTGCTGACATTCAAATCCCTGCACAATCTGGGCCCCGGATACATGAAGGACTTGCTGAAGCTGCACCACACCTCTCAACCTCAGATCAGCAAGTTCTATAAACTTGGTCACTCCCAGAGTGCACCTCAAAAAATCTGGAGATAGAGCCTTCTGTCATGCTGCCCCTACTCTGGAACTCCCTGCCACACCCAGTAAAGACAGCACCATCCCTGGAGCTATTCAAATCCAGACTGAAAAGCCACCTGTTTAGCCTGGCATTTCCAGACTTATAAAATTCTTCCTCTGTACCACTATGGTCTGAGCCATGCTTATGCGCTTTAAATCCCACGGGAGAAAAGCGCTTTACAAATGTTATTTGTTGTTGTATGATCTGCAGATCTCATAGACTATCATTGCAATTTGCAGGAATGGATTTTTGGCAGGAACAGATCTTTTGCAGATACTGATCTTTTGTGTCTGTACAGCATCTGTGTGTGCAGCATCTTGCAAAGATTTTTTTCTGATGTGGAGTTCAGCTCCATAGAAAAGACTGAAGGTGTGGCTCTCATACTACATGAAGGGTGGTAAGATTGGTCTGTGATCTTTCATTTTCAAAAGACTATGGTCTGATGTGTGTATGGGGCCCAAGTCTGTCCCCACACAGCATCTCTGCCTGCCGGCCGGCCACTGCTGCCTGCCAAGACTAAGTCAGTCCCCACACAGCATCTCTGCCACCACCAACAGGGTCCAGGCCTTCAGGTGGATTCCTGAACAAAAAAGGATAATTTTTCTGGTGCGTGTACATGCCTGCCTAATTTTTCTGGCTGCACTGCGGCTGCAACAACAAAACAAAAAAGGCATGTACATGTGTCAATTCCCCTTCCTGATCGTTACCTTGCCGCGGTGAAGGTAATTCAGCAATACAATGTGATTCCTGCCTTTTAGGGATTATAACCCTGCTGTGCGCCAAATCCGTAATTTCCCCCCGGAACTTTTGGCGTGTCTGCCATGTCCCTTTCCAGGTGTTAGACCCCTTGAAACAACTTTTCCACCACTTTTTTGGCCAGAAACAGTTTTTAAAGTTCACCTGCCCATTTAATTCTATTGCGGTTCGCAAAGTTCGCAGGTTCACAAACTTTTGGAAGTTAGAGTTTGTGGTTCGCAAACCGAAAATCGGAGGTTCGAGCCATCTCTACTTAGAACATCATGAGATCAATTCATTAAAGGGTAACTTAAAACATACATGCAGAAATGGAAAAAAAAAAAGATTTGATGGACTTTTACACCGTTGTAGAGGATACTGTCGTCACCACAAAATTTACATTCTAAATTAATAGACCGTTCAATAAATCTTCATCAGACTCACAAACTGCTCAAACAAGAACTTATCTTGAAGGAACAAATTGATTTCCAACTCCAAGTTTATTACGACGAAGTGCAAAGTGGAATACAAGACTTAAGAGAATTCCCCTATACTTTGTATGATGCTACAAGGGATTGATGGCAGAAAGGATATACAAATAATCTTGGCGGCTGTTTAACATGTTGTACCACTATACATTGACCCTATAAAGATGGAAATTTGTTTTCTCTGATAAATTCCCGTAGTTACTAGGAATATATTCCAGATGAAATGAACCCATAATGTAGGTACCTGGAAAGACAATATCTATGTAAAATCCAAACCCCTGACGTTGTAGCTTATCATGGAGACCGGATTGGTTGTCTGTTCCTTTTCTGGATAACTGTGCAAAATTCCGTGACACTTTCCAGTGTGAAGGCGATCCATTTAATTATGATACAACCAACGCTTTGTGTGAACTTGGAGTTTGAACATGGATCAGAGAAATGCCAAGTAACTAAAATTGAAGAAAAATTAAAAAAGACAGGGTAAATGCAGTTTTAATTAAGGACAAATGGCTTGTTAGTACTCTGTTACCAGAAATGACTTTCTAACGACCACATTATGGCTAAAGTCATCGCTCTCCCTTCCTGTGTGTACAGAATAAAGTTACCTCCTAGTTCCAGAGTTGTAATTGGAAGTCGTACCATATATCCCGTGAACATCGAGGACATTGAAGGAGAGGTAGAAAGTATTGACGCATTCCAAAACCAGGAAATTGCTTTGAGCTTCGGGCTTGAAATATTTGCTAGATAATAAACCCAGCCATACCATACGCATGATCATCAGAAAACATAATATCACCATGGACGAACCACAATATTCCTCAACTGATGGAGACAGTGTTTCCTTCTATAAGAGTATGGGGTAGAGAATTACATTTGTACCTTGGGATGGTTATCCATAATCACCATATTATTGGTATGATGGATGAGATTTACAAAGAAATTCTTAAAACAGGTATGGATGAAATCATGTAGATCAAAACAAATGAATTTGAATATGAAGTAAGAGTTTGACAACCTTAGTTATTAATTTTTCACCCTGTAAGGGAGAAAATTCATAAGAAACGGGGATGTCGAATAATCCAATATGGAAGATTAAATGGATTAATTTATGAATTAAATAAAAATAGTTATTGTGGAGATATATTGAGGTGCTGATATTAAGGATAACAGGAACATATTCTTTCATTTTTTTCTGCCAGAAGGGAGGTTACCTTGAGTTGCTTGGGGCAAGGAAATGGGTGATTGTCTTGACCATATGAGGTGCTTTGAGTCTGTATGCAGTTCCTCTGAGAGTGCTAATGGGATTATCTGCCTGGCTTTTGAACTCAGGAGACGGCCCATTGTCTCAATACACAAAGCAAGAGGACCAGAGCCTGGAGACTAACACAGGAACGTTTGAAATGTACATGACAGGCTATTAGAAATGGGTGAAGTCCTGTTGATACCATTTTTTACCTGTGGAAATTAAATCATTAGTGGAGGTGCAAAACTATACCCTGTAAATTACATCTAATAAAAGGGAGACAGGAAAAAGCCTTAATCAAGTTTTCACCTGGAGTTGAAAGACTCACTTCACAATCTTTGATGTATAGACTTTTACCTGGAAATGGAATATGTCTGAGATTTAATTAAAACCTAGTTCCTCCCCTCCCCAAGGAAGTTGCAGCCTCCAGGCGTAGCTCAGAGTATAAAAAGCAGAGGCAAATGCCTAGTGACGGTCTTCTCTCGGAGGTAGCGAATAGCTAGGGATGATCGCGACTCCTGGTCGAAACGGCGTCCTCCCGTCAAACAACGTTCTAACCTAAGCTGGTAACGTTCTTTTCCCCCCCCGTTTATTTTTACGCAAATATCCGTGTGTGTTATCTTTGTAACTTTATCTTGTAACTATTTTTACTTTGTTTTTTGTAATCTTTTTGTATATATTAAGTTCTGCACTGTTCTATGTTTTTCTGGAATATTAAATTATTATTTAATAAGCTTGACTTCTGCCGTACTAAACTAACACTCATAGCCTAGAAGAGACTGAAGTGTAACCGTGTATAAGTTCATGCCTAATTGTACGCTTGAGCAACACTACCGTATGAAATTGTAATTGCATTGTGTGTGGGGGCGTTTGTCATACGTTGGCCTAAGCACGCAGCTGACCCAACGTACGAACAACGCCAGTGCGAGTAGCGACAGCAGAGTGGCTAACAGTATCGTTCGGAACGACTGTTAGTGGGTCTTTGCTTCACGACAGTGTAAGATTGCAACTGTGTGGGTGTGGGTGCGTGGCGTTCCCGTATTTGGCCTAAGCGCAAAGCTGACCCAAATACGAAAACGCGGAGTGCGCGATGAGGACTCGACAGCAGAGTGGAAGTGTGAGGTGTTCTGAGGGGTCCCAGCCTTGTTTTAGCTTGACTAAGGCTGCTTCCCCTCTCAGTCTGGTCAAACCCACAGTCGGGAACCGTATACGCAGGCGTGCCGCGGGCCGGTTCCTGACAGTTATGATTGTATCTTCCTTTTATAGGTAGAATATAATCCTGTAAATTTATATGGTTCATCTTAGTCTTCAATAGTATGATGATGATTATAAGTGTGTTCTAATTAATATGCTACATGCCTGATCATAGAAATATGAAGAAATGGGTATTGTTTTATAGCAGTGGCGATATAAACCTAATGCTGAATTGTATGACTCAGCCAAAACCGTACTGGTTTTAGCTGACAGGGAGATAGAAAGACAAGCTCTATTGTGTAATGTTGAGAAAGTTAAACATGTTTTTGCAGAATCTTGTTCCTTTGAATGCACAACCTTGGTCTTTAAGACCTGGATACATATGGCAGTATTTACTATGGCCAAGGGTTGCTGTTGTAGATTGAGATCGGAAGACTGTATAAAAGTAACGCAAAGCTAGTGGCAGTGTATAAAATTGCTTATTAAAGAATCTGATATATATCATATGAAGAACCGTATATAGGTAATATTAGAATAAATGTTATCCTTTTACATGTAAATAGGAAAAATTAACCAAAAATGGTCCATCGAGATCATATGCCAGAATACATATAAAAATATCTCCTATATGTAAAAATGTGCATGGTTTCCATTATTGATAGGAAAAACAGATATTTTTCATAGATGGATAGGCGATGATATATTCTAAAAGTTTTTTATTCTCTCCCTCATGATAAAACTGGAGAGCACTGCTGTGGTTAATTATCGGAGTAACTATTTGCAAGAATTCCAGAAATACAACAATGGCTGTAAATAGTTCCAAGCTGACTATTCCCCCCCATAAACCTTATTTACTGAAAGTTCACCCATTCTTTCTTCATGGAGAATTGTAAATAATTCTTAATCTCATTAAACTGGGGGGACAGAGTGAGGAATTTCACATGTGGCGGGGTTGCCCATGGGTACAAAGAATATGGGAATAAAGAATGTTAAATTCAGCCAATCAAGAATGGAGAACAATTTTAATATCTCTCCAATTACAGCTATTTTTGGCATCTCCTCTCACGAAACTTCGGATATTTCTTTTTTTTAAAAACAGGTTCATTAATTATCTGTCGCATAATAGTAAGACACTGGAAGGAATCTGCACCCCTAAATCTTGCTGAGTAGATAAGAGATGGATGAGATGTGAAAATTTAGAGGGTATGGAGGAATGGTCATCAAATGTAATTAGGACCTGGAGGGAGAGATGGAGAGCATTAAGGGACAGATTATTTTGGACTGATTGAGGGAGTGGACCTTTTTCGATGTTGAGTACGGTTTGTGAATTGTGTATGTATTTAGAAGTATGGATGATGTATACTTGGAAACTGGTAGCCTAAAACGAAGCTTACCCGCGTCTACCTTTAACTCATTTTCCTTTTTCTTGGGTTGGGTTGCCTGGGTCAGAAATCAGGACAGGTTAAGCTCCAGCTTGAGTGGAGGAAGAGGAAAGGAGGGAGGGAAAAGGAAAGGAGGGAGGGGAAAGGAAGGAAGAGGAGGGAGAAGAGGAGGGGAAAGAAAAAGAAAAGGAAAAAGGAAAGAATCTCTGATGGAGCTTAGGCGTATGTAAAAAGTATGTACTTCATTTACATTATTTTTCTTTATACTTTACTTATACTTTATACTTCTGTTTACCACATATTATAGCCCCTTCAAACCATTATGCTAATTAATCCCGACTCAGGAGCCTTGGGAGTAAAACAATGAGGCTGGCGAGTGGAATGCGTCTTGACCTGAAATGGTATGCTAGTTTGAAAATTTAAAAAAAAAAAAAAAAAACTCTAAGGGGGCACAGGTCAGACTTTTTTGTAATCTAATAATGCCATCTGCTGGGGAAATAACCACATGACAGCATAAAGTATTGGTGAGCCAATTATGACACCTACTGGTGATGGCAAAACACTGCAAGTTAAGGAATTTATTGTATTTGTTTCTGGCCTGGTCCATTATTAATGTGTAAACACACCCACTGGCCACTGATAGTTTGGAAGATCTAATTTCCTGGGCAGGTTCATAGATAGCGATGAAAATAAAAATGGCAGGGCTGAGTCATCAAACATCACCTGGGACAACATCTGAAAGACATCTTGACACCAGAGACACGCCCAAGGCATTCATTTGGTAGATAAAAGGGGTTATTATATTTAAGTAGCAGCTTGAATATTTGGTTATATTATAGAAAAACAGAAAGGGGCGGGTTCTTCAGAATGCACGCTGAAAAATCTATTTAGATTGATATTTTTCTATAGGTTTTTTCCTATTATAAGTTCTGACTTTCAAGCTGCCACTTAAAGCAGAAGTAAGTGGGGCGCTCATGAGCAGTGCCACAGGACAGAAGCTGGATCTGTGAGCTCTGCACTGTGAGCGAGATTACCGCTGTTAGAACGGACAGATCTGGACATATCATACATCACCAGAAAGATAAGGAACTGGGCTATGCAGAGGTCTCCCCGGATTTATCCAATTAAGAGCAGAACAAGTTACACACCGCTGCTTTCTCCCCTTCGGTTTGCTAGAAAATTTTCCAAGATGGCTGCCGCCAGGGAAGCAGGCCTCTGACTCCCAGGACACAGGAGAGGAGATCGGGCAAAGAACACCTCCCACGCCGGTTCTGGCAGGACACAGCAGCCGGCTGAACCCCCTGGGCCTGACTTCGCTGTGTCCCCTGGATCGGACCGGAACGGTGGTACCACCTATTGCGGAAAATCGGCCGCGTTGGTCCTCACTCCGTGCGTACAAATTACACAGGGGGGGCCCCTACCATCCACATCAACCCATATTTCAGGCGTACAAACAGCCGCAATGGCCGACGCATCAGCCTATACTCCAGGCGTACAAAGCCGCATTGGCCGACGCACCAGCCTATACTCTATGTGAACAGTCATGCGGAAATCGACGCATCAGACCAGAACTTAGGCGTACAGAATAGCTGGAATGTCGGCTGAACAACTCCTTACAACATCTTCAGAGCTGAGCTAAAAGCTGAACTGAAAATGGCAGTTACAGAACTTTGACCAGATCGGTGATATTGGAGAGAGAGTAGCCTCATTGGAAACACAGGCAGATGATCTAGTGATGGTCACCAACGCAAATAGTGCAGCCATCGAAAAGCATGATGATCGCCTGGACCTGGTAGAAGACAAGTTAGAGGATCTGGAGAGCAGGAGCAGGAGGGCGAATGTTCGAATCCGTGGAGTACCAGACTCAGTAGAAGATCTTGAACCACTGGCAGTTAATCTGTTTCAAGCATTATTGCCTCAGGTGGACCCCTCCAGACTCAGAGTCATCAGGATTCATAGAGCTTTAGTAAGACCACGTAACGCAGCATTCACGAGATATCATCGCAAAACTCTGTACTGAGGACATCAGAGACAATTCTATTTGCCGCAAGGGATCTTCAATCCCTTCCTGATCTACCACAGTCTGTCCAACTATTTGCTGACCTAGCCCCTGTGGCAATACAAAAGAGGAGAAATATGAAGCCTTTCACAACTGCTCTCCAACAGGCCTCCATCAGGTATAAGTGGGGCTTCCCGTTTGCCCTTCTCTTCCACAAGAACAATAAGCAATATGTATGCAAAATTCCAGAAGGAGCAGCTGAAGCTCTTACGGAAGCTGGTATTTCCTACACTATTCCGGACCCAAAACAGCAACAGGACGGACAATTGCCAAAACCAAGAAGGGAACCAGGGCGTAACAGAAATTGGTCTTCTCCTAGAAATGTTGTTCCAAGAAGAGATTCCCCTGAGCAAGAAACATCCGCTGATTAATCTTGGTCCGTATTGTTCAGACCGGTCTGCTTTATGATGTCAGCCTGGCCTGATGACACCATCTAGGCTTTAATCGACTTTTCATGATCACCCTGTATAATAATGTTTCCTTTATAACACTTCCTTATTTTTACAGGTGTGGTGCTTTTAGTTGGAGTCGGGACTAGGAGAGAGGCATCGGGGGCCTTAACATGTATCTATTTGAGAGACTTATTGCATTGATTCTTTAATCTATGGTTCAATTTTGACATGCTCTTTTTCTTTAGGTTTTAAAGTTCTTATAAGTCTCGTTCATTAGAGAAACTATTGTTTATTTTATCGATAGTTAAGTATAAGGTTTACTTTTTTCTGAAACCGGAAATCTGATAATTTTTCCCAGTTGGAAATCCAGATTGTCCAAGTGCTATAGTTTTATCCATATACAATTATGTGGTTAAGCTCATAGGGCTTGTTGCACTCCATATGAGCAGTGCTTGGTGGCCAATCTATATTTTATTGGTGGTCACCCACTTGCTCAACTTTGTAGCACCTAGTGTGCTCACCTTTGCGTTGTGCAATCTTGAGATGTTTGTCCGTGTAGGGACTAGATGTCTAAGTTTTTAGATCTTCCCATATTTTTTGGTCCACTGGTCTCCTCTCCCTACATTTGAATATTATAGCGTATCCTTCCTCATAATTCAAGCCCATTAATAGTGACCCATAACGCCAAAGGTCTAAACTCCCCTGCCAAAAGAAATAAGGCCTTTAAGGTTTATGCAAAACATGTACCTGATATTCTATGCATTCAGGAATCGCATTTTTTCTCCTGTCTCCAAGCAGTTCCATAAACATTATGGGAGATTTTATATGTCATCTTTTAAGAAAAGAAGCAGGGGTGCTATCACTTTTTTCTCAGACAACTTCCCTATAGATATCACTTCTCACCAGGAAGATTACTCCCGTACTTATCATAATGGGAACATATGAAGGAAAAACCCTTTGTATTGTAAATGTATATGCCCCTCCGGAGAAGAAGAAGGAACATTCAGTGGTCAACAGAATCTCTAATATACTTTTAACCTTGAAATTTGACAGCCTCATCTGGGCTGGAGATTAATATCACACCAAATGACAGGGTAGACAGAACTCCTCTACCCAGACAGTTATAAAAAAGAACCAAAATCTGTTTCAGGAGCTGTTTAAGGTTCATTAATTGATTCCTGGAGAGAACATAATGGGAAGAGAGGGTACTCGTTCTCAGCCCCACAACTCCTACGAATAGATATATTATTCATTTCCTCATTATGTGCTTTGGCTTACTCGAGACTTTGTCCCTGGTCGGATCACGACATCCTGTTGACAGCTCTTACATCCCCCATCCCTGAAACATTGAGATCTCAGTGGAGGCTGAACAAGTCCTTGCTTATGCTGGATCCACACGGTGCGTTCGCGCACTCGATTTTCCGCTCGATCCGTCGATTCGTTTATTTCCAACATGTCCGATTTGGATTTTGATGGATCGTTAGGTCGATTCGCATGCAAAGTATGCCAAATCAACCAAACGATCCATCGAAATCCAAATCGGACATGTTGGAAATAAACGAATCTGTTCAGATGTTGAGAATTGTCTAACTGACTACTTTCGAGAACACAACCGATGAGGATGAGGGAGTGTTGGATGGCTCACAAGACAGTAGTCAGGGGCAAATTAATGAAGAAAGCTGCAAAAGTCAAGAGGGACAAGGGGATTGTTATATCTAATCTGGAACATAAGATAAACGTTCTGCATGGGTTGAATCAAGATAATCCTTCACGATCTCTCCAAAAACAAATAATGGATAGTCAATTACAATTGGACGCTATTCTAAATTTAGAAATTGAAAAAGCAACGAGATGGACTGGAGCTATAGCATATGAACAGCTTAACAAGCCGAATAAGGGGTTAGCAAAAAGACTTCGTACCAAACAAGTCTCAAATAAAATTATCAAAATCCGGGAAAAATCGGGTCAAATAACTTCCAATCCACACAGAATATATCAGATGTTCCTAGATTACTATAAAAATTTGTATAGTGACAATTGTCCTGATGTAGCCTCAGACAGTAGAGATAGCCTTTTGAACGAGAATGTGGGATTCAAGCTTAATCAGGACACTTAATATACTTAAAGGCTAGAACTATACAAAGCTATCAAACACCTGAATAGGTGGCCTATCATCCCTATATAAAAAAATTGAGAATATTCACTTATTAAAATTTTATAATTTGATGAAAGGTAAGGCCCCCCTAAAGAATTTCTTACTTCCGCTATTTGCATAATACATAAACCCCCTAGAGACCCGTTAACTAAAAATTAGACCCATTGCTCTACTTGGAGTGGATTACAAGATTTTTACTTCAATTCTTGCCACTAGATTGAATATAGTTTTGCCAGCTTTGATTAACAAGGACCAGGTAGGGTTTATACCCCACAGGCAAGCTCCGGATAACATCAGGAAGGTCCTGGATATTCAACATTACTGTCTTAAGTCAGCCCAAAGCCTCGCCATATCTCTTGATATGGAAAAGGCTTTTGACAGTATTAAATGGCCCTATATGCTCTGTTCTTAAAAAATTCGGTTTCTCAGGGAATTACCTCAATGCTATTAGAACCCTATATTCAGTAACTTCAGCATATCTAAAATTGCCATCCTATACCCAGACCAGGTTTCCCATCTCAAGAGGAACAAAGCAGGGGTGCCCGCTGTCTCTGGGCATCTTTGCCTTGGTTATAGAACCACTGGCCACTAAAATTCGTAGATCTTCTGAGGTACTGGGAATTAAGATAGGACCCAGACACTATAAACTGAATATGTTCGCTGATGACATCCTTTTTAACATTATCCTCCGCTCATACCTCCATTCCAAATCTTAAAATAATCCCGGACTTTTCTGGTTTTTCGGGTTTTAAATTGAATATTAAGTCGAGCTTATGGTTTCGCAAGTTCCCCCGATTGAGGCCATCACTTGGCAGCATCTCTTGGCCTACAATACCAACCTAAATATATCAAATATTTAGGGATAAATCTCCCAGTGAACCCAAATAAATTATATTTTAACTTCCCCACCCTATATAGAAAATTGTCTTCGAGTCTTGATGGCTGGTCTAGGCTTCCCCTGTCTTTGCTGGGTAAAAAATTCACTCTAAAAAAATGACCCTTCCAAGGGTCATTTGTTTAGAGTCTTGCCTATTCTGATCAATACGGCCCATTTCTCTAATCTAAAACAAATCAACCAATTTGGTCAAAGAGAAAAGCCAATATAAAATATGCCATACTGGCAAGACCTAAGGAAAGGGGAGGTCTTAACCTCCCTATCCTTTTAGATTATTATAGGGCAGCTAGACTGGCACAGCTCGCACTGGTTAACTATGGTAATCTGGCTCCTATGTGGGTAGATCTTGAATCAAGCTTGTTTCACCCATTCTCAGCTCAGGGGCTAATGTGGGCAGTGAAAATTCCAATGAAAAATTTTACAAACTTCTTCTCCAATCTTGGCCAATTCTGTGAGAATATGGACTAGGATCAGATATACGTATAAACTCCAATTTAGAATTAACCTAATTTCCCAGATAGTTGGGAGCTCCCTCTCCCCTCCGGGGTTGCGTTCTAATTGTTATGGCTGGTGGAAATCTAAGGGTCTTGTTACATTAGGAAAATTTACAAAAGCTTTTAGACTGATGAACCCAAGACAATTATATTCAGAGAGAGATGTGCCCCCTGCAGGAACTCTCAGAGCCTCTCAAATTTTTGAATATCTGGCCACTATTGATCAAAATAAAGATATGATGGTTTATACTCCATCTGAAATTAGATGCAGAAATGGGCCTTTAGATAAAGGATTGATTTCAGATAGAAAATATATATATATATATATATATATATATATATATATATATATATATATATATATATATATATCTTATGCTGAAAAGAAGAAACAGAAGATAAATCTAAATTTCAGATCGATTGGGAACGTGACTCCAATAGAACAATGTCAGCCGGTAGATGGAGTCATTGCTGCTCCACTCTCCTAAAGAATAGCCTCTTCTATTTTTCAATTGAAACCTCACTTAAGCTTTTACATAGCGCTTACTACCCGCCAGCAAGAATGCATGCTTTTTGCCCTTAATCTGATTTATGTCCAAGGGGATGTAGACAGAGGGACACTTTGGCACATGTGGTGGCAGTGCCCAATGGCTGTGGCTTTCTGGAAAAAATGCATGTGGTCGCATCTCATGTTTAATTTACCAACGTCTCCTGATCCATCGGTGGCCATATTAGGTAATAGACCTCGAAATGCTTCCACTGCAGTTAAACTTTTACATCATGTCATGGCTCTAGCAAGAAGACACATTGCACACAATTGGAAGTCTCGGGCTCTCAATGCTAATTTGGTATTTAACATGATTAATGAGGTAATGCGCTCAGAATATATCTTGGCCAAGGTATATGACAAATTGGATTACTTTATGACGATCTGGTCGCCTTGTTTCGAGATTCAGGATAATTTGGGGCTGGAATATACCTTGCATTCATTTTAATAATGGTTACGGCATATAATCCTTTGGCATTGGGTCTAACTATATCTGTATATTCTTGATGGATATATATGTTTAAACATATGGTTAGGGTGGGTTGATTCCGGTGGACCAGACTATGTTCCACTAGAATTAAGGATTTCTATATTTTGAGGAGAATTTTCTGCAGCTATGGGCATCCTATTTTCTTTCTTTTCCCTTCCTTCCCCTTTTAATCCCCTGGAAGGTACCCATTGGCATGGCGTGGTACCCCCACTCATGGTCTTTCCGTTGTATCCTGTTCCCCACCCTCTCCCCCTATCTTTAGCTTTCCCCTCTATTCACGCCTTTCCTCTCTTCTTTTCCCCCCTGATAGAAATATGAAAAATTTGGGCTTATTGTCTTTATATAAGCGATGTTCTGATATGACTTTCGCAGTGAGAAGATAAGTTCTTCATTTTAAAAAAAAGAGTATTGTATGTATATATTTTGTATATTGAGTTTTTGTTAAGCACTCCCCTATGGGGGAAATAAAGTTTTGTCCCTAGGCCTTCTCCAAGGACTAGAGGACATGATCTGCACATGGAGGAAAAAAACGTTTTAGCCATTTAGGAAAGGGTTCTTTACAGTAAGAGTGATTAAGATGTGGAATGCATTGCCACAGGAAGTCGTTATGGCAAACTCTACCTGCATTTAAAGGGGGCTTAGATGCTTTCCTTGCGTTGAAAGACATCCATGGCTACAATTACTAGGTAATGCCTAATGATGTTGATCCAGAGATTTTATCTGATTGCCATCTGGAGTCGGGAAGGAATTTTTCCCTTTTGGGGCTAATTGGACCATGCCTTGTAAGGGTTTTTTTCACCTTCCTCTGGATCAACAGGGGTATGTGGGGGAGCAGGCTGGAGTTGTACTTTGTACTGGTTGAACTCGATGGACGCATGTCTTTTCAACCCAAATAACTATGTAACTATGTATGCAATCTTCGTGAACTTGTTTCTTACACAATAAACACCTTTGAAACAAAAGCAGAAGTAAGTTTCCTCAAATAAGATCAGCTCTCTTCCCATATGTGAATCTGTTTTAAAATAGATTTCATTTTTCCCTTATGAGGGGCCACACCCAAGTATAATATATGTTGCCTTATGTCCATTTTTTCAGCTTAAATTTGCTTTGTGGGTTAAATTGTTTAATGCTAATAGTAACACTATATGGCTCTGTGATACTGCAGATGCAAACTAGGTCAGCCATTTTTATCTCCATAGGTCCTGTATGGAACTGCATAGTTGACACGCCCTGTTTTCAGTTTATAGACAGCTATGATTCATTGTGTATGCTCTGGGGTTTTTTTGCATTTGGTTTAATGCCCAATAGTCTCATAAGACAGGCTTGCAGTTCTATTACCAAGCCTATTGTTTGCAAGGGTTTTATCGGATTTTATTAACTGAGTCTTTATAAATAAGCTTATCACCAGAAGTATTGTATAAGATTCTACCTGAAGTATAAACTGGATTGTATTTTTATTAATATATTTGTATAATGGTTATTTTGTTTGTTGCATTCTCATATTTGTACCAATAGGAATTGTTCAATAAAAGAACTCAAAGCAGGCATATCTGTATACCAGAGATTAAAATTACTTGGGGAGTCGCCCTACTTTTAAAAGGTGTCTTAAGTTATTTTTTATATAGTCACAGCTCATGTGACATAGCAGGTTCATAACCATGCCTTAATTTGTGATTTGATGGAAGTGAAATGAAGTTTATTGGATTTACAGAGCACAATTGTTTAAAAATTAGGCAGGTGCATAAATGTGGGCACTAATCACTTTGATTCCAAAACCTTTAGAATTATTGGAACTCAAATTTGTTTGGTAAGCTCAGTGACCCCTGACCTACATACACAGGTGAATCCAATGAGAGTATATAGGGGGGTCAATTGTAAGTTTCCCTCAGTTTTCTCTGAAGAGTAGCAACATGGGGGTCTCAAAACAACTCAAATGACCGGAAGAAATATTGTTCACCATCATGGTTTAGGGGGAAGGATACAGAAAGCCGTCTCAGATTTCAGTTGTCTTTTTAAACAGTTCGGAACATATTTAGGAAATGGAAGACCGCAGGCTCAGTTTAAGTTAAAGGGGAACTTCAGCCTAAACAAACATTCTGTCATTAAGTTACATTAGCTAAGTTAATTAAAAATAGGCAATATAATCTTACCCACCCAGTTTTAAAAGAACAGGCAAATGTTTGTTATTTCATGGGGCAGCCATCTTTTTTGGCTGAAAGGAGGTGACAGGGAGCCTGAGACTGTTCCAACTGTCCTGTGCCCTGATCACCCCTCCCAGCCGTGTGCGCACTAGGCTTTAAATCTCAGATTCAAAAAAAACAAAAACAAAAACAAAAAAACAAACAACATTTGCACCAAAACAGCAGAAACAGCAACATCAGAAATCCCATCATGCTTTGCATAGCATCAGGGGAAAAATGCCAGGGCAGATTTCTTTGATGGGGCAGAGTTTAGCTTCTGTGCAGCCAAAAATGAGGCTTGGGTAAGAAAAAAAAACAGTTCTGATGCTGTGAAACTTAAACACCAAGCTTTTTCAGTGCTGCTGAGTAGATTTTTAGTCTGGAGGTTCACGTTAAGGCTCGAAATGGCAGACCAAGAAAAATCTTAGCTAAACAGAAGCGACAAATGATGAGAACAGTCAAAGTCAACCCACAGACCAGCACCAAAGACCTACAACATCTTGCTGCAGATGGAGTCACTGTGCATTGTTCAACCATCCGGCGCACTTTGCATTACTCTCGCATACAGCAACTCCTTGTGTAGAGGAAGTCCACAGCACAAACAGAGCAGCTTGAGGTATGCTAAAGCACATTTGGACAAGCCAGCTTCATTTTGGAATAAGGTGCTGTGGACGAATGAAACTAAAATTGAGTTATTTGGGCATAAGAAGGGGCTTGATACGTGGAGGAAAAAGAACACAGCATTCCAAGAAAAAACACCTGCTAGCTACAGTAAAATATGGTGGTGGTTCCATCATGCTGTGGGGCTGTGTGGCCAGTGCAGGGACCGGGAATTTTGTCAAAGTTGAGGGACGCATGGATTCCACACAGTATCAGCAGATTCTGGAGACCAATGTCCAGGAATCTGCAACAAAGCTGAAGCTGCGCCGGGGCTGGATCTTTCAACAAGACGACCCTAAACACTGCTCAAAATCCACTAAGGCATTCATGTAGAGTAACAAGTTTTTCAAAGTTCTGGAATGTCCATCTCAGTCCCTAGACCTGAATATAATTGAAAATCTGTGGAGTTAGAGAGCTGTCCATGCTCAGAAGCCATAAAACCTGTATGAACTAGAGTTGGGCCGAACGGTTCGCCTGCGAACGGTTCCATGCGAACTTCCGTGGTTCGCGTTCACGTCCCGCAGGCGAACCTTTGCGGAAGTTCGGTTCGCCCCATAATGCACATGGAGGGTCAACTTTGACCCTCTACATCACAGTCAGCAGGCCCAGTGTAGCCAATTAGGCTACACTAGCCCCTGGAGCCACACCCCCCCCTTATATAAGGCAGGCAGCGGCGGCCATTACGGTCACTCGTGTGCTGCCTGCGTTAGTGAGAGTAGGGCGAGCTGCTGCAGACTGTCTCTCAGGGAAAGATTAGTTAGGCTTAACTTGTTCCTGTCTGGCTGCATACCTGTGCTGTGAACCCACCACTGCATACCAACCCACCACTGCATACCTGTGCTGTGAACCCACCACTGCATACCTGTGCTGTGAACCCACCACTGCATACCTGTGCTGTGAACCCACCACTGCATACCTGTGCTGTGAACCCACCACTGCATACCTGTGCTGTGAACCCACCACTGCATACCTGTGCTGTGAACCCACCACTGCATACCTGTGCTGTGAACCCACCACTGCATACCTGTGCTGTGAACCCACCACTGCATACCTGTGCTGTGAACCCACCACTGCATACCTGTGCTGTGAACCCACCACTGCATACCTGTGCTGTGAACCCGCCACTGCATACCTGTGCTGTGAACCCGCCACTGCATACCTGTGCTGTGAACCCGCCACTGCATACCTGTGCTGTGAACCCGCCACTGCATACCTGTTCTGTGAACCCGCCACTGCATACCTGTTCTGTGAACCCGCCACTGCATACCTGTTGTGTGAACCCGCCACTGCATACCTGTTGTGTGAACCCGCCACTGCATACCTGTTGTGTGAACCCGCCACTGCATACCTGTTGTGTGAACCCGCCACTGCATACCTGTTGTGTTCAGTGGACCCGCCACTGTATACCTGTACTGTTCAGTGAACCCGCCACTGCATACCTGTTCTGTGAACCCGCCACTGTATACCTGTTCTGTTCAGTGAACCCACCGCATCAGTGCGCATACCTGTGCAGTTAAGTGAACCCACCTACCTACGTGAGTGCACGCAGTGTGATATACCACTCCGTGCATACCCGATATGGACAAAACAGGTAGAGGAAGAGGTAGTGCCAGAGCCAGAGGAAGGCCACCCGGCAGGTCTGCGCGAGGTCGTGTAAATGTAATTTCGTGTGGACCTGGCCCACAGTACAGTGCTTGGAAGAAGTGCTTGGAAGAAGTGCCAATCACCTCCCAAGATTGTCAGGACGTGGTTGAGTATTTAGCGACACAGAACACCTCATCTTGCTCAGCCACCAGCGCTACTACTAGCACCACTTCCGCTGCATTTGACACTTCGCAAGAATTATTTAGTGGTGAAATCACTGATGCACAGCCATTGTTGTTACAGCCAGATGAATTTTCACCAGCTCATATGTCTGAGTTACGCGCCAACACTATGAATGTAACGTGTGCGGAGGATGAAGGACCTACTGATGGTGCATGTTTGGATTTTTCTGAGGCAAGCGAAGCTGGGCAGGATGATTACGATGACGATGATACGGATCCTCTGTATGTTCCCAATAGAGGAGATGAAGAGGGGGACAGTTCAGAGGGGGAGTCAGAGAGTAGTAGGAGGAGAGAAGTTGCTGAAAGAAGCTGGGGCAGCTCTTCGTCAGAAACAGCTGGTGGCAGAGTCCGGCACCATGTATCGCCACCTATGTACAGCCAGCCAACTTGCCCTTCAGCATCAGCTGCTGAGGTCCCCATAGTGCCCACATCCCAGGGTGGCTCAGCGGTGTGGAAATTTTTTAATGTGTGTGCCTCAGATCGGAGCAAAGCCATCTATTCGCTCTGCCAACAAAAATTGAGCCGTGGAAAGGCCAACACTCACGTAGGGACAAGTGCCTTACGAAGGCACCTGGATAAAAAGGCACAAACAGCAATGGGATGGCCACCTGAGCAAAAGCAGCAGCAGCACACAAAAGCAAAGCCACCCTCCTCCTCTTCCTCCTCCATCAGGTGCATTATCTGCTTCTGCCGCTTTCTCCCTTCCACCTTCACAGGCACCCTCCTCCACTCCGCCTCTGCCCTTGAGCGGTTCCTGCTCCTCTGCCCACAGCAGCAGTCAGGTGTCCGTGAAGGAAATGTTTGAGCGGAAGAAGCCAATTTCGGCCAGTCACCCCCTTGCCCGGCGTCTGACAGCTGGCGTGGCGGAACTGTTAGCTCGGCAGCTGTTACAATACCGGCTGGTGGACTCTGAGGCCTTCCGTAAATTTGTGGCTATCGGAACACCACAGTGGAAGATGCCAGGCCGCACTTATTTTTCGAGAAAGGCCATACCCCAACTGCACCGTGAAGTTGAGAGGCAAGTGGTGTCATCTCTTGCGAAGAGCGTTGGGTCAAGGGTACACCTGACCACGGATGCCTGGTCTGCCAAGCACGGGCAGGGCCGCTACATTACGTACACAGCCCATTGGGTGAACCTGGTGGTGAACGATGGCAAGCAGGGCGCAGCGGACCAAATTGTGACACCTCCACGGCTTGCAGGCAGGCCTCCTGCCACCTCCTCTCCTGCTACATGCTCTTCGCTGTCCTCCTCCTTGGCTGAGTGGCAGTTCTCCTCTCCAGCTACACAGCCCCAGCTCCGCAGGGCCTATGCTGCATGCCAGGTAAGACGGTGTCACGCCATCTTAGACATGTCTTGTCTCAAAGCGGAGAGTCACACTGGAGCAGCTCTCCTGGCTGCTGTTAAGAACCAGGTGGATGAGTGGCTGACCCCACACCACCTGGAGATAGGCAACGTGGTGTGCGACAACGGCAGTAATCTGCTTGCCGCTTTGCATATGGGGAAGCTGACACATACCCTGCATGGCACATGTCATGAATCTAGTGGTTCAAAGATTTGTGGCAAAGTACACTGGCTTAGCGAATGTCCTGAAGCAGGCCAGGAAGTTCTGTGGGCATTTGAGGCGGTCTTACACAGCCATGGCACGCTTTGCGGAAATTCAGCGCAAAACATACCGGTGAGACGCCTCATTTGCGATAGCCCGACTCGCTGGAACTCGACCCTGCTCATGTTCTCCCGCCTGCTAGAACAGAAGAAAGCCGTGACCCACTACCTCTACAACTACAGTAGAATGAAACAGTCTGGGAAGATGGGGATGTTCTGGCCCGACAACTGGACACTGATGAAAAATGCATGCAGGCTCATGCGGCCGTTTGAGGAGGTGACCAACCTGGTGAGCCGCAGTGAGGGCACCATCAGCGACTTAATTCCCTACGCTTACTTCTTGGAGCGTGCTGTGCGTAGAGTGGCGGATGAAGCTGTGAATGAGCGTGACCAGGAACCGTTACGGCAGGAACAGGCATGGGACCAATTTTCATCAGACCCAGCTGTTTCCTCAACACCTGCGGCAGCACAGAGGGGGGAGGAGGAGGAAGAAGAGAAGTCGTGTGCAGAAGACAAGTCAGACTCAGAGGATGATGAGCAAGGTGTTTGGGAGGAGGAGGAGGAGGAGGAGGAGGAGGAGGAGGAGGAGGAGGAGGAGGACAACCGCAGCAGGCGTCGCAGGGGGCTTGTGCTGCTCAACCTTCCCGTGGTATTGTTCGCGGCTGGGGGGAGGAGGTTGACTTACCTGACGTCACTGAGGAAGAGCAAGAGGAGATGGAGGAGGGTACTGGATCCGACTTTGTGCAGATGTCGTCTTTTATGCTGTCCTGCCTGTTGAGGGACCCCCGTATAAAAAACCTCAAGGGGAATGAGCTGTACTGGGTGGCCACACTACTAGACAATCGGTACAGGCACAAAGTGGCGGACCTGTTACCAACTCACCGGAAGGCGGAAAGGATGCAGCACATGCAGAACCAGCTGTCAACTATGCTTTACAATGCCTTTAAGGGTGATGTGACAGCACAACGCCAGCAAGGTACCACTGCCACTAATCCTCCTCCCGTGTCCACGCAGTCAAAGACAGGACGCTCCAGCGATCTCATGGTGATGTCGGACATGCGGACGTTCTTTAGTCCAACGCCTCGCCGTAGCCCTTCCGGATCCACCCTCCACCAACGCCTGGAACGGCAGGTAGCCGACTACCTGGCCTTAAGTGTGGATGTAGACACTGCTGTGAGCAGCGATGAGGAACCCTTGAACTACTGGGTGCGCAGGCTTGACCTGTGGCCAGAGCTGTCCCAATTTGCCATCCAACTTCTCTCCTGCCCTGCCGCAAGCGTCCTGTCAGAAAGGACCTTCAGCGCAGCTGGAGGCATTGTCACAGAGAAGAGAAGTCGCCTAAGTCACAAAAGTGTTAAGTACCTCACCTTTATCAAAATGAATGAGGCATGGATCCCGGAGGGCTGCTGCCCGCCCCAAGACTAAGTCCCCGCACACACAGCATCTCTGCCTGCACGCCGTGTGACTGGCTGCCTGGCCTGCCCCAAGAAGACTAAGTCGCTCCCAGTCCCTCCACACAGCATGTCTGCCTGCAGGCCGCTTGACTACCTTCTCCGCCACCACCAACAGGGTCCGGGACTCCAGGCGGATTGCTGAATTTAGGTCGCTGCTAGCAGCGGCCGCTGTAATAATTTTTCTGGTGCGTGTACATGACTGCCTAATTTTTCTGGCTGCACTGCGGGCAGCTGCAACAACAGAAAAGGCATGTACATGCGCCCATTCCCCTTCATAATCATTACCTTGCCGTGGAAGGGGCTTGCGTATCACAATGAAGCAATGACCGGCGCCTAGATGAGTGTCTCGGGGGGCACACAAAAGATAATAAGGTCGTTGCTTCATTGTGGTCAGACCAAATTTGATCAGCTGGACAGTCACTGTTCTGTCATTCAGCTACATCAGCCAGGCGACCATATGGGCTGTAAAGCCACCAAAACCTGCACTCTCGCCATGGTGCGCACCAGTCCAGCACGGCCGTCACTACACAAACAGCTGTTTGCGGTGCGTTACACGGTGAGTTTGGTGTGTCAGTGTGAAGCAGTACCTTAATTACACTACCTGATTGATGTATACACATGCAAGATGTTTCAAAGCACTTTAGGCCTGTCATTTAGCATTCAATGTGATTTCTGCCCTTAAAACGCTGCTTTGCGTCAAATCCAGATTTTTCCCCGGGACTTTTGGCATGTATCCCACTCTGCCATGCCCCCCTCCAGGTGTTAGACCCCTTGAAACATCTTTTCCATCACTTGTGGCCAGCATAATTGTTTTTTTTTTTCAAAGTTCGCATCCCCATTGAAGTCTATTGCGGTTCGCGAACTTTAACGCGAACCGAACCTTCCGCGGAAGTTCGCGAACCTAAAATCGGAGGTTCGGCCCAACTCTGGTATGAACTAGAGATTTTTTTTTTTAAAGAGGAATGGTCCAAAATTCCTTCAACCAGAACCCAGACTCATTGGAGCTTACAGGAATTGTTTAGAGGCTTTAATTCTTCAAAAGTAGGCTCTACTAAATATGGATTTCATTTTTTTAAACTATTGCACACTCTAAATCCAGTAAACTTAATTTCTCTTCTCAAATATCACTGTGCGTCTATTATGATATATTTAACTGATATTTTTACTTTAACCACCAATGATTTATACAGGAAAATCAAGACAACTAACAAGTTTGCCCAAACTTTCACATCCTACCGTATTTCAAAATGCCCGCCTAAATGCAAGCAGCTCGACAGCAGGGTATAAGATAATTGCAGAGTCTAGCAGTATCGGAGGAAGACTGCTGGTGGTGGCAGCAGAGACTAGCAGTATCGGAGGAAGACTACTGGTGGTGGCACCGTGGCAGCAGAGTAGCTTTATCGGAGGAAGACTGCTGGTGGTGGCAGCAGAGTCTAGCTTTATCGGAGGAAGACTGCTGGTGGTGGCAGCAGAGTCTAGCAGTATTGGAGGAAGACTGCCGGTGGTGGCAGAGTCGTGCAGAGTGTGGCTGAGGGAGACAGCTTTGTGTTAGCTTGAATAAGGTAGCTCCTCTAGATCTGATTGAAACCACCATCAGGAACTGTCTGCAGCTATACTGTAGGACATTGAGCTGGAATGAATTTTTGACTCTCAGATCAGATAATGGGTCGGTATGGCAGCACTGATGCTAGAACACACACGTGTACCATCTGGGACTTATGCTAGAAATACAGATTAGATTTTTTCAGCAGACTTACTCTACGATCAATTTTCCAATAATTCATATTTTTCCATTCACTTCCATGAGAAATCAGATCTGATATGGTTGAAAAATGATCGAACCATCTGCCAAAAAAATCTGATGGTGTATTCCCAGCATTAGGCAAAGTCACCCGACACTCATAAGTGAGGGCTCCGGCAATCTGTTTATCCCTCTAGCTGTCTCCCTCCATTTTTTTCAGAAGTGAGATTTACCCCAACCAAGCAGAGGTTCACCCTTTAGGAAATCTGGAGCGCCATGTCATCAAGAAGTTCAAATGCCCCCTCAAAATTATGGTCCAACAGAACACCAGAGCATGGCCATCGTGTTGCAATATGGACTGAGAATATATCTACATATCTTGATGCAATGTATGACAACATGGATTCCTCAATGTGGATATTTATCTGGCAGAGCAAACTGAGGTGGTAAATAAGGGACTCTTCAAAGACTGTAAAACTGACCAGATTGTTTGAGGACAGCGAGAATTGCCTATGTGGGGGAATGTAAATCTTGTGACTTCTGCAATATACCAAACCCTACTTTGTCTTACTGCCAACAAAAATGGTGACCATTAATGGTCACAAGGCGTTTCCGTACCAATGTTCCATGACACCACATACATAACCATGGACTTATGACTAGGTATACAAAAATCTATTCCTCAATTTGCAATTCCTATCCTAAGTGTTGTGTACGTTCTCATGGAATACACCGCAGAACATCTCATACAGATAAAACTACCAGAAAAGTGAATGACAATGGCGGAACTGGTACAAACTACAAATGGACACCATTTGAGGTTGACTTTCAAAGGACTGATCCTAGTACATGGTGATCATTCTTGGACTTTAAAGTTTCTCTCTTGACAGAACATACAAAGGCTCAAATGTATAACAAACCTTCAGGCACAAGGTTGAATTTACGGATCAGGAGCCTGTAGGCACATGCGTTCTGGCTCCCCAAACTCCACCCCTCAGGCCACACCCCCTAGTATTACCATAGTATTAGGGAACTCCCTTGGTATAGGCAGCAGATGTACCCCCTCCGATACAGTAAGCCAGATATACCCCCGTTATTAGCTAGGCTTGCAGTTTAGGCAGCAGATTCCTCATAGCCAGACAGATGTTCCCCCCAGTAGTACAGGGCCCCTCCTCCCAGCATAGGTGGCAGTATTGCCCCAGTATTAAGGAGGCCCCCTCCTCCCTAGTCTAGATAGCCAAAAATATACCCAGTATTTGGTAGCTCTAATACAGGTAGCAGATGTGCCCCATATTATGAAGGCCCCCCCTTACCATAGCTTGCGAGATGTGCCCCAGCTCTGTAATAAGTACAGCCCCCCCCCCCCCCCCCTACCATGTTTAGGAATAAAGGGCAGCTGGAGTAGCAGCTGGATATCATTGCAGATTCGAGAGCTGGTGAGCCTTGCACTCCATTGCGTCTGCATAGGGAGGGCATGGAGGAAAGGGATATTTGGGTAACTTGAGATTTAGGTTCATCTTTGTTCATTTGCATATAAAACTATTTTTGCATAAATAAAATCTCAAAAAAAAGTGCATTACTACCCTCCTGTGCCTGCAATATGGATTGCACAACTGTGCTCTGTTGGGGATAGGTCTGCTCTTAACTATATTTGTTATATTTCATGGTTTACTGTGACAAAAAATAAAAATACTTGATACAGATGTAAAGGGTCTTTAACTTTTCCCTTTTCTGATGTGTGTATAGTTGGGGCCACAGGCCATGGGGTGAAACCTTGATAGTCCTTCCGCTACATTTATGACCTGTCTAGAGCATAAATTGGGGTAAAGTTCAGAAATGGACTCTGCAGATTTCTGGCCAGGTGAGAGCACAGCTAGGGCTAGAATCAGGCTGATAAATGGCAAGGACATGAATGGAGAGATTGGAGCACAGCCTCCGTCTGGTCAGGTGAGAGCACAGCTAGGGACATAATTGGGCTGATAAATGGCAAGGACATGAGTGGAGAGATTGGGGCACGGCCTCTGGACAAACATGGCTTTTTTAGATGAGAATAGCCTAAACCAACAGTTGCAAAGAGGTTCTTCAGCTCTTAATAAACCTTCACTTCAGAGAAGTCAGAATATGGCCCCCAATGACTTGTCACAGCGGCCCTCCCTCCCCTGGATGCCATTTATGCTCAGAGCTTGTGATGAAGGAATGTAAGGTTAACGCATGCTGAGTAATTCCATGTATTTGCATTGCCAATCCCTTCAGAGAATGGGCCAGTGTGTTTACACTATCAGGCACCGCTGATGGAGGAATATCCATGCCATGGTCAGACCTCCAGATTGATTTCATTGGACCGGTCAACATGTTCAAAAGGAAACTGATGTATGCTAACCGTAACTTGATCACAAAATGGGTAGAATGTCTGCCGTGTAAGACGTGCAGCTGCAGTGTGTGTATCACTGCTCATTAACCATATACTGTATTTTCCAGATTTGATCTTCCCCAGCGCATCGAATCGACTGCATAAGTCACTTCCCCAGTGAATGACCAAGATGTGGGATATTCTGGGAGTAAAATGGAAGCTACATATAGCTTAACCAACTAGCTTCGAGTGGTGGAGTAGAGCGCTACAATCAATACATCGTGAACATTCTGAAAAAGTGTCAACGAATTTGGTATAGACTAGGATGTCAAGTTGCCATTATTTCATGGCTTTTAGAGCCACTTCATCTCAAATAGAGAAAGATTGGTGGCTGTACTTGATCACAGGCAGGAAAACCATATTACCCCAACATTTATTCTACAAGACCACGGATTACAGTTTGATGAATGCAACGACTGCACATCAATATGTGGAAAATGTACGCAAGCACCTACACCATGCTTTTGCATTTGTCCAAAGGAATATTGGGAAAGCCACAGTAAGCACAAAGACCTACTAGGATTAAAAGTTTCTTTATAACTTTGCAAGGGATCAGGTAAAGGAAAGGAAATTCCCACCTTCTTGGAAAGGCCCATATATAAAAAAAAAACCTCACCAATTTCCTGTGGCTTATAAGGTCCAAATCCCTAAGGGGGGTACATTTGTAGAAAGATGGGTGCACATTAACCAATTCTGTATTTGTCATCCTAGCTCAGTGTCGGCACAGAGAAAGTCGAGAGCTGAGTGGTAAGAGATCGGGAAGTTCTGGTTAGAGATGGAAATAGAGATTAATATCGTATAGAGATATGTATACCGTGCCATGCCCATGTCTACTTCCTCTGCATTCCAACTATCCTTTATGTTACCTTTGAACTAAGACCTGCTGTGTTACAGGAAGCTTACACCAATCTGAAAATATGGTTAAAATGTTTTGTACCTGACAGCTGGAGAGTTAACCTGATGTATGTACTTAAGGGTGTCTCATGTTTTATAGGTGCAGAGATGACATCAAATATTGCCATCTATGCTGTCCTAATCTTGGGGAAATAATTCCACACAGTTGATTGCTGTGCCAGGTCCACCAACCAGGAACATGCTACAGGATACGGCAGGGCTCATGACCAACAAGAGGATCCTATCCCAGAAGGTCTATTAGCCTAGACCTGCGCTGTGTCATCAAAAGACAAGTCAACATATCCGAGATCCAATTGCCAGAGATTCAGACTTGGTATCGACTACATGTCATTCCCGAGAGCGGGTTACTCAGATCTTGGAACAAACCTGGAAAACTTTGACCAGAGAACCATTTTCTTCAGACCAAAGCTGTTCATTTCTGCCATAAATTGCTGCTGAAATTTTTGCAATAGTAGGAACTGTATTTGCAACCGGAGTAACCATCGCCAATTCAGTCTCCCTTAAAACATTGGAACACGAGATAAATTCATTAAAGACCAACTTACAACATATTCATGCAGAGATGGAGAGAAAAGAAAGATTTGACAGATTGGTGTACAGTTGTGGAAGATACTGTCATTGCCACAAACTGCATTCTAAATTGTTGGACCAGTCAATACATTTACTCCAAGGTCATGATTCATGAACTGTTCAAGCAAGAACAGATATTGCTGAAAAGCATCGATTTCCAGCTTCAAGTTTACCACGACGAGGTGCAAAGTGGGATGCAAGAGAAGGGCCCATTCCCCTCTATTTTGTATCCTACAACATTATCCGCAAAATGCTACAAAGTGGGGATGGAGGAAAAAAGTATATCCAAATAAAAATTTTGCATTTAACATGGGATTGCGATACCATTATACATCAATCCTATAAAATGGAAATTGTTTTCTACTATCGATTCCAGTAATCACTACGAACAACATTTCTAATAAAGAAGATTCATAACGTAGGTATATGGAGAGAATATTTAAAGATTCAAACTCCTAAACATATCTTATCAATCCTGGACACCACCCTATTCTGGCCAACTGTGCAACATTTCAGAATACATTTCCAATGTGCAGGCGACCAGGTCAATTATGATGCAACAGCCCAGGTGGACTTTAATTTGAGAAACACGGATCAGAGAAATGCCAGGTGACCCTATCTAAAGTCGGAGAGAAAGTTCGGGTGAATGCAATTTTAATAAGAGACAAATGGCTCGTTAGTACTCGCCTGCCAGGACATAACCATTGTCTAATGACTGCATTATGGTGAAAGTTATTGCTTTGCCTTACCGTGTATCCATCATAAAGGTGCCACCAATTCCAGGGTTGTGATTGGAAATCGTACCCTATATCCTGTAAATATCAAGGACATTCAAGAGGTGGAAGTATTGATGCATTCCAGAACCAAGAAATTGCCCCAAGTCTGGAATTGAAATTTTAGTCGGACAATAAGCCCAGCCATACTGTCCGTATGGTTATTAAACTAAAAAGCATAATGTTACCATGGACACGCTACAATACTCAACCAATGACGAGATATTATCCCCCTCGGTTTGGTCATGGGGAAATATTACATATGGAGCTCTTTGATCACGGTTATAATGGTATGGTTTCACTAATCACCACCTTGGCAATCCGTTGGTTAAAGTTGGATTAACAGAAAGTACACAATAATGGTTTAAATAAAATTAGGGAGGTGCATAAATTTTGGCACTGTAGTTTTGATTCCAAAACCTTTAGAATTACTGGAACTCAAATTTCCTTTGTAAGCTAATTGACCCCTGACCTATACACAGATTAATCTAATGATAAAAAAAAAAAAAGTATTTAAGGGGGTCAATTGTAAGTTTCCCTCTTATTTTTTTCTGAAGTAGCAACATGGGGGTCTCAAAACAACTGTCAAATGACCTGAAGACAAAGATTGTTCACCATCATGGTTTAGGGAAGGGTACAGAAAGCTACCTCAGATTTCAGTTGTCTGTTTCCACAGTTAAGAACATAGAGGAAATTGAAGACCACAGGCTCAGTTCAAGTTAAGGCTTGAACAGGGTTGAGCAGAAACTACGCCAGTGAGAATTTACGCATCGTAGTTTGTAGGTGAAGTTTCAAAACTACACTTACAAAATTTATGCATAGCGAAGTACCGCTATGCGTAGCATATGCCCACTATGCGTAGTTAGCATGTGTATTGTGTAGTGACCTACGAATGCATTATTCGCATCTAATTTTTAGCGTGCGTTTGTATGCTTACAAAGTTACGCATTGGAAAGGGGGAATGTACGCATAGAAGAGTTCTTGGTATAAGCAATTAAATAGGAATTCATGCATAAAATGTTCTGCATACGGGCATAAGCATCCACATACACTACTTTTCGCGCTACGCGTAATTGCGTATTTTAACGCGTATTCTTCGAAATGCATACGAAGCGAATATTTGATTTCGAAGCCGTAGTTTGGCAAAGTGTAATTGCGTAAAACTACGCGTAGTTCCAGCGTAGCGAAGTTGGCTGACTACGACCATCCCTAGGCTCTAAGTGGCAGACCAAATAAAATCTCGGATAAACAGAAGTGACGAATGGTGAGAACAGTCAACCCACAGACCAGCACCAAAGACCTACAACATCTTGCTGCAGATGGAGTTACTGTGCATCGGTCAACCATTTGGCGCACTTTACACAAGGAGATGAATCTGAGGTGGCAAATAAGGACTCTTCAAAAGACCTGTTCGGTAAAACTGACCAGATGGTTTGAGGACAGTGAGAATTGTCTATGTGGGGGAGGGTAAATCTTGTGACTTCTGCAATATACCAAACCCTACTTTGTCTCACTGCCAACAAAATGGTGACCATTAATGTCACAAGGCGTTTCCCATACCAGTGTTCCATGACATCACATACATAGCCATGGACTTACAACTAGGTATGCAAAAATCTATTCCTCCATTTGCAATTCCTATCCCTCCTAAATGTTGTATTGCACCCCAGAACATCTCATCCAGATAAACTACCAGAAAAGTGAATGACAATGGCAGAACTGGTACAAACCACTTGGTGGAATCAAATGGACACCCTTTGAGGATGACTTTCAAAAGACTGATCCTAGCACATGGCCATCATTCTTGGACTTTGTATGTTCTGTCAAGAGAAACTTTTGGATCAGATGTATAACAAACCTTCAGGCACAAGGTTGAATTTACGGCTCAGGAGCCTGTAGGCACATGCGTTCTGGCTCCCCAAACTCCACCCCTCAGGCCACACCCCCTAGAATTACCATAGTGTGAGGTAACCCCTTCGGTATAGGCAGCAGATGTGCCTCCTCCCCCAATACAGCAGGCCAGATCTACCCCCATTATTAGCTAAGATTGCAGTTTAGGCAGCTGATCCCCCCATAGTTAGCCAGACAGATGTGCCCCCCAGTAGTACAGGGCCCCCTCCTCCCAGCATAGGTGGCAGAATTGCCCCAGTATTAGGGAGGCACCCTCCTCCCCAGTCTAGGTAGCCAGAAATGTCCAGTATTTGGTAGCTATTAATACAGGTAGCAGATGTGCCCTGTTAAAAGTAAATAAACTTACTCATGAGACATTCTTCGTTCAGTTGCCAAAACCTTAGAAATCTTTTATTACTTGTACAAGGACTTTCTAACAGCCAGCATATAGAGTCTATCTCTAACACAGGCCCAGCATAGCAGTAGAAAGTAAGTTTTTTCCGGCATGCATTGGCCTTTTAAAGCCTAATTAATATGATAAAATATTCCTCCTTTTGGGCAGTTCTTTCTGGTAAAAGTCCAACCAGCATGTTCAGTTCGCCTTTGCAGGTGGGGTCACTTGACTCCTCTTTGTCCTGAAAATCAGCCTTTCAAGGAAGTCCCCTGTAACAATATTCTTGCTTTCGTTTTCCTTCAAAGACAAACCCACTTTCGTTTCTCTGAAATGATCTCATAGCCAAGTGGATATTTTTCCAGGATGAAATATCCAGTCTGAACTGCTTCTGCTCAAGGAATTCTTCGTGCTTGGTACAAAATGACACTGGGGGGAGGTTTGGAGGTTGTTCTGGAATTTCACTGTGAAAGACATAGGAAACTGCACAGTATATGGTTCAAAAACATATATAACATATATTCAGTGATATCGTGATAACTCCTTGGTTAACTTAAAGTGTCACTCTAACACAATAATCTAATCTTGTGCATGTGGACTATATAGTCACATAGGTTACACAGGATATACAGAATATACAGAGTATACATAAAGATTAACAGATTAATTATAAAATTCTTTCCACAGCCCCATATTAGGAAGCCCCCCCCCCCTTACCATAGCTTGTGAGATGTGGCCCATGCTCTAATTACAGCCCTTCCATGTTTAGGAATAAAGGGCAGCTGGTGTAGCAGCTGGAGATCATTGCGGATTCGAGAGCTGGTGAGCCTTGCACCCCATTGTGTCTGCATAGGGAGGGCATGGAGGAAAGGGATATTTGGGTAATTTGAGATTTGTTCATCTTTGTTAATTTGTATATAAAAAAAACAGTATTTAGCATAAATTAAAAGACTCCCAATCTGGCAGTGCAGCACTACCCTCCTGTGCCTGCAATATGAATTGTGCACAGCTGTGCTTAGTTGGGGGATAGGTCTGCTCTTAACATTGTTATATTTCATGGTTTACTTTGACAAAAACAAAAAACAAAAAAACACTGCAATAGATCTAAAGTCTATGTTCCCCCTTTTCTGATGTGTGTATAGTTGGGGCCACAGGCCATGGGGGTGAAACTATATAGTCCTTCCGCTACATTTATGACCTATCCAGAGTATAAATTGGAGTAAAGTTCAGAAAGTTCAGAAAGACTCTGCAGCTTTCTGGGCAGCAAAGAGCACAGTTAGGGCCCGAATCAGGCTGATAAACGGGAAGGACATGAATGGAGAGATGGGGGCACAGCCTCTGTCTGGTCAGATGAGAGCACATCTAGAGACAATAGGGCTGATAAATGGGAAAGACATGATCGGAGAGATTGGGGCCAGGGCCGGATGTGATTTTTACCACCCAAGGCCAACTATCACTACACTATCAGGCACCGCTGATGGAGGAATATCCATGCCATGGTCAGACCTCCAGATTGATTTCATTGGACCGGTAACATGTTCAATAGGAAACTGATGTATGCTAACCGTAACTTGTTCACAAAATGGGTAGAATGTCTGCCGTGTAAGACGTGCAGCTGCAGTGTGTGCGTATCATGGTATCACTGCTCATTACCATATACTGTATTTTCCAGATATGATCTTCCCCAGCGTATCCAATCCGACCACATAAGTCACTTCCCCAGTAAATGACTAAGATGTGGGAAATTCTGGAAGTAAAAAAAAGGAAGCTACACAGCTTACCAACCAGCTTCTAGTGGTGGAGTAGAGCACTATAATCAATATAGTGAACATTCTGAGAAAGTGTCAACGAATTTGGTATAGACTAGGCCAGGCTTTCTCAACCAGGGTTCCCTGGACGAATCTGCAGGGGTTCCTTGGCATTTTCCCCCATCGTGGGGGAAGTATAGTAGAGCACACTATAATAGGTGGTACTGTAACAAGAAGCACTAAATTAGGGGGTCAGGAGACAGTATAATGAGTGGCAGTGTAATAGGAGATAGTGAAATTAGCATCCTAACCTACTTAAAGTCTATGCCTCCTGAAAAATAAATGCAAGGGTTCCTTGAGATCCTAAAGTTATTTACAGGGTTCCTCCAAGGTAAAAAAGGTTGAGAAAGGCTGGACTAGGATGTCAAGTTGCTATTGGTTCTCATGGCTTTTAGAGCCACTCCAAGTACAGCCACCAATCTTTCTCTATTTGAGATGATCACAGGCAGGAACACAGTATTACCCCAACAACAGTTACTCTACAAGACCACGGATTACAGTTTGATGAATGCAATAACTGCACATCAATGTGGAAAATTTACGCAAGCACCTCCAGCATGCTTTTGCATTTGCCCAAAGGAATAGTGGCAAAGCCACAGTAAGCACTAAGACCTACTAGGATTTAAACACTACTCAATATCAGGTTCATGATAAAAAAAAGTCTTTATAACCTCGCCAGGGATCAGGTAAAGGAAAGTGAATTCCTACCTTCTTGGAAAGGTCCATATACAAAAATCACCAATTATCTCCTGTGGCTTATAAGGTCAAAATCCCTAAGGGGGGTACATTTGTAGAAAGATGGGTGCACATTAACCAATTACGTATTTGTCATCCTAGCTCACAGCTTCGGAGGATAGAGCAAGTCGAGAGCTGAGTGATAAAAGATCGGGAAGTTCTGGTTAGAGATGGAAGTAGAGATTAATATTGTATAGAGATATGTATACCGTGCCATGCCCATGTCTACTTCCTCTGCATTCCAACTATCCTTTATGTTACCTTTGAACTAAGACCTGCCCTGTTACAGGAAGCTTACATCAATCTGAAAATATGGTTGTTAAAATGTTTTGTTCCTGACAGCTGGGGAGTTAACCTGATGTATGTACTTAAGGGTCTCATGTTTTATAGGTGCAGAGGACGACAAATATTGCCATCTATGCTGTCCTAATCTTGGGGAAAGAATTCCACACAGTTGATTGCGGTGCCAGGTCCACCAACCAGGTTCATGCTACAGGATACGGCGGGGCTCATGACCAACAAGAGGATCCTATCCCAGAAGGTCTATATTAGCCTACACCCACGCTGTGTCATCGAAAGACAAGTCAACATATCCGAGATCCAATTACCAGAGATTCAGACTTGGTATCGACTACATGTCATATTCCCAAGAGCGGGTTACTCAGATCCTGGAACAAACCTGGAAAACCTTGACCAGAGAACCATTTTCTTCAAACCAAAGACCAAAGCTGTTCATTTCTGCAATAATTGCTGCTGATATTTTTGCAATAGTAGGAACTGTATTTTCAACCGGAGTAACAATCGCCAATTCAGTCTCCCTTAAAACATTGGAACACAAGAAAAATAAATTAAAGATCAACTTACAACATTCATGCAGAGATGGAGAAACAAAGATTTGACAGATTTGTATACAGTTGTGGCAGATACTGTCATTACCACAAACTTGCATTCTAAATTGTTGGACCAGTCAGATTTACTCCAAGGTCATGATTCATGAACTGTCCAAGCAAGAACTGATATTGCTGAAAGAACGCATCGATTTCCAGCTTCAAGTTTACCACGACGAGGTGCAAAGTGGGATGCAAGACCTGAGAGAAGGGCCCATTCCCCTCTATTTTGTATCCTACGACATAATCCGCAAAATGCTACAAAGTGGCGATGGAGGAAAAGTATATCCAAATAAAAAATTTGGCATTTAACATGGGATTGCTATACCATTATATATCGATCCTATAAAATGGAAATTGTTTTCTACTATAGATTCCAGTAATCACTAGGGCCATCAACATGGGTTTACTAAAGACAGGTCCTGTTTGACTAACATGCTCAGCTTTTATGAGGTAGTGAATACTAATATGGATATTGGGAATGCTGTAGATGTGATATACTTGGACTTTGCAAAGGCCTTAGATCAGCCTTTCTCAACCTTTCTACCTTGGAGGAACCCTGCAAACTATTTTTTGATCTGGAGGAACCCCTGCATTTATTTTGCAGGAGGCGTGGTCTTTAAAAGTATGTGTGGCTGTTTATTTCACTACTCCCTATTTCACTGCCACTCATACTGCCTCCTAAGCCCCTAATTTAGTGCTTCTTGTTACAGTACCCCCTATTATAATGTGCTCCATTATACTACCCCCACAATGGGGGAAAATGCCAAGGAACCCCTGCAGAGTACTCAAGGAACCCTGGTTGAAAAAGCCTGCCTTAGACACTGTTCCCCACAAAAGTCTGGTGCAAAAGTTGAGGATGCAAGGACTGGGGAAGAGTGTGCATGGATAGGGAACTGGCTAATGGACAGAAAACAAAGAGTTGTGGTCAATGGATCGTACTCAAAATGGGAGACTGTTAGCAGTGGGGTCCCACAGGGGTCTGTACTGGGTCCAGTGCTCTTCAATTTATTAATGACCTAGTAGATGCAGTAGTGAGCAATGTTGCCATTTTCGCAGATGATACAAAATTGTGCAGAATCATCAACTCTCAGGAAGATAGTGTCATATTGCAACAGGATCTGGATAGGATGGCTATATGGGCACATACATGGCAGATGAAATTCAATGTTGACAAATGTAAAGTCATGCATTTTGGTCGTACCAATGGTCTAGCACCATACAAAATAAATGGGATACAGTTGGGGACATCAAACTTGAAGGACTTAGGAGTACTCATCGACAAGTTAAATAATCGTACTCAATGCAAAGCCGCTGCAGCTAAAGTTAACATTTTGGGATGCATTAAAAAAAGGGAAATTAACTCATGTAATGTGTTGCCCCTGTTTAACTCTAGTAAGGCCACATCTGAAATATGGAATTCAGTTCTGGGCACCACATTACAGGAAAGATATTGTAGTTTTAGAGCAGGTGCAGAGACGAACAACAATTATTGATACGTGGGGTGGAAGGTCTCACTTACCAAGAAAGGTTAGATAAACTGGGTTTAGTCTAGAGAAAAGACACCTTAGAGGGGATCTAATTAACATGTATAAATACATCAGAGGGCAATTGTCAAGAAGTTGCATCCGCCATATACAGTATTGGGTGATTATTTTTATTACCACCCTGTACTGTCAGAGTAGATTAATAGAACCCGGAAGGAAAGAGCTTCTGTAGCGCCTCTCCCAGGAATCTGAAATTCCTAAAGATAAGAGGGTCTGATGCCCAAGTAGAAAAGCAGTACTGTGTGAATATTCTCACTAAACATTGTGTATTGCATGTTGGATTTATGTTTGAGTACTGATGATGTTATACTGTGCATGTGGTGAAGCGGCCACATGGTTTCAGTGTAGACTCTGCCAATTGTGTACAGAGATCAAAGTGCTTGCATTGAATAGAGTGGCCATTGTCTTGTTTAGAGGTAAACAAAATGGAGACCTTTGTGCAACTGCTTCTTGTGAAAAAGACTGAAGTAAAAGATCCAGAAGGTATTGTTAATATAATGCAAAGCTCTATAGATCCATGGAAACAAGCCCAAATGTATGTATGATCTGATAAATACTAAGAAGCTGAAGGAGGGCAAAGCTATGCTTGTTTTTGCAGCCCAATGGATAGCAGAGCAATACAGGGGTGTTGAACAAAAATCAAACCTAGAAAATGAGGCTCAGAGGCTGAAAGAGTGTGAAAGACTTGCAAAGTGCAATCTCCATTTTAACAGCTGCTGCTGAAGAGGCAAATGTTGCCATTACCCAGCAACAAATTGAGGAAAATAAAAGATTGCTGTCAGAATGCAGGTCTGACTGAGCAGTTGAAGATTGCACAATGCAAGATTGAAGCATTGTCTGTGTCCTCCAGTAATGAAACAATGAATCAGTGTCCAGGTGAAAGTGATGCTGGTTATAGTAGTTCTTCTGAATGCAGTGGTTCAGTTTTTGAGTTGCCAGAGTGTAAGCAGGAGCATGCTCTGGCAAGGCCCATTCAGAGGAACCTTAGAGAGTCCAAGAGATGATTTGAAAAGGAACCCTTTCAAATCAGTGCAGCACAAGAGAAATTTCAGGAGTTTTTGCTGTGCAGCCTGTAAGGGCTAGAGCTGTACATACATTGAATAAGCCCCAGAGAAGTCATGTGACCCGGCGGTGCTACCACTGTGGAGAACAGGGACACATGAAACGGTTTTGCCCGTCACTTGGGAGAGACAGGCAGAATTATTTCAGAGATAAATTCCTTACCAGGAGGAGAGAAAGTGAGGTGTACTCTCCTAGGTGGGGGAACAGGCAGAGGGGCCAGGATAGAGCCTTGGTTCCTCACGAAGTGCTTAGATCACAGACTGAGCAATTACAAGCTGAGGTAAGTTGGCTTCAAGGGAAATTTGCTCAGGAGGTCAGTGAAATAAAGCAGGAGATACTGGGATGTAGAACAATGAGGAACATTCCAGAACACGGGTGGGGGGGGGCGGGGGGGGAGGGAAACTGAGAAACAAAAGAACATCCCAGCTGTGTTTTGTTGTTTGTCTATGTATTTGTTTATGTATAAAAAAGGATTCTAACTTTTTTTAGTGTTTGGAATAAGCCTCTTAATTGAATTGATCATTTTATCTACAGTCAGAAAAGTTGTTCTAAATTACTGTTGTAGTCTCAGGTGCTGACTAGCTATGAAAATTTGAATGGGTTGTCCTTGTTTACTATAGTAGAGGGTTTGGGAATGGCCTGAAGGACCCATGCACAACGTTGCTGGCCATTGTGATTTTTTTTGAATTTTGCGTTTTGCAAGGCAACAATTTCAGGTGAACCAGATTTAATAGGACTTAAAATTTGTAATTTAAAGTTGGTTATAAAAAAATTAACATACGGAAAGACATATTCAATCTGAAGTTTTTTTTTTTTTCCATGTGGGCTTTTGTCAGGTATTTTGCATTAACCTGAAACTGCAAAGCACACAACAGTTTTGCTTTTATTACTTTTACTGTGTTGATGGGGTTTGTATATAGCCAAGTGGGGGATGTTTGCTCTGTTTTGTTACAGAAAGCACAATTTAAACTGTTCCTATTGTTATTGTAGATGCCCAAATAATTGTACAGTTTCCATATGCAGATCATATCTTAGCCGAGATTTAGCCAGAATTATTAATCAGATTCAGCAAATGTTGAAAGCCCATGTGCTCTCATTATGAGCATCTTAACCCTGGAGAATTTTAGTAAATGCAGTCAAAGGTCCACAGAATTGTATAACACTTGGGATTTAACTGTGTTAGGTCTACCTTTTTACAGAGATCGTTTTCCAGAGAGTTGTAAGACCATTACGGTCCAGATATCTAAGTGTTATGTTTTTATAATGTTTTCTGTGTGTTGCAAGTTTACAGAGTCACAATTGGAGATGATGCTGATGTACAAGGACGTGGGTGACCCTAGTGATTGAAATCAGTTTGCAGTACTATTGTACTTAGTGGGTAATATAGTTCACGCATACGCTTTTGAAGCTATGAATTCATAATGGAGTTTCCATTGCTGTGCTTTGTCTGCTAACCTGTCTGTTTCAGAATCACGGAGTGTGGAGCTCTTTGGCTAATTTCCCAGCACCTGTGGCATGTGAGGTGCCGTGTGCTACACAAACTGAGTGTGGGAGCATCATGAGTCTATACTGGCTTGGTAAGTGGCATGCTTGAGTGCTGCCAGAGTGACGTGTTACTGTCAGTGCGGGCTGAGTAAGTGGAGAGGCAGGTGTAACTTGCCATGGATGTCTAAGTTCAAAGCTCAGCAACCGCGAAACACCACTGTGAACCAGTGAAAGCTGGGAGAGGGACTTGGCAGTGGAAGCCACACAGAGCTGGAGTGTGACCACCCAGAGTGGTGAGTGATCAGAGAGCTGAGACTGAGCTTGGCAGGTAATGTCAGATGTTTGCATTCTAGGCATGACCTGAACATGGAGTAGTAGTGGACAGAGTGTGTGCTAGTTTCCAAATTGGTAATTTTGGAAAATGTTATGGGTCCCATGCAGTGTCTTTGTATATCAGTCATTTCCAATCAGAAGCCTTATCAAAACTGCCTAAAACTAAATAAGACTTGTGAGTGAGTCTGAATTGGTTTTGTGTTCTGTTATTTTTGCTCAACTGTAGGTGGAACTAACACTTTATCTACTGAATGCATCCACACTGGAGTCATTATGAACTTTAAAATCTGCAGCCTGGAAAAAACATTTAAACGAAGGACAACTTTATGGACTGTTTTACTTTGAACTTTCATGGACTCTTTATATGGACATTGGAATCCAAATTAATCCCATTTGTGGATCTATGGACTTACATTTTGGTGAAGGTTCTCTCATAACTTTTGATCACCTTCAAGTGGGGGATTGTAAGAAATGATCTATACAGGTCTCAAAGCTTTTATTTGTTTAAGTAGCCATTTTCCAAGCACACAGGTAAACCATAGTCTGGGAGCTTGAATCTTCTTCCACAAGCAACAGTTAAACAAAAGCCCTAGAGACAAAAGACTTCACTTCCTGCTAACTGACCTTAGGCGGAGATAAAGTTTAAATCTGCTGAAAAGCATTCTTTCAGCCAATGACACTAAGCTTTCTCAAGGGAAGTGATGTATGGTGAGGGGGTGGAGTCAATGAGTATATGGTCTTTCAGCATGCTGCTTCTACTGTTTTCTTTGGTCTGTGGCTGGAGTGGCTGTTTCTCCTGACTGGGTAAGATAAAGTGGTTCCGGGTAATGAGGGTTGTATTTTAGGATATATTGGGAAGCTGCACTAATGTTACATAATGTATACATTGTGGGTATTGTATTCTATGGTGTATGTTTTTATACTGTTGAATTGCTCTGTACATCTTGCTTTTGTAGCTCATTGATATCTGTACCTGTATCACACAGATCACATGCAAGATAAATTTTGAGATGCATTTCCACCAATTTGTGTGTTGTGTGGTTTCTGTACCTCTTAGCTGAGTGTTGTGGTTCTGTGTCTCCAAGCTGGAGAGAGAGTATTCACTTCGAAGGGGGAGAATTTTACCTGGGTTGCAGATCTGGGATCTGCTAAATCATCTTGTAGCTGTCGATAAAATTGAGCTAACAGCAATATAATAGCTTGGCAGATGAGCTTTTTGTCCCTAGGCCTTCTCAAAGGACTAGATGACATTATCTGCACATGGAGGGAAAACGTTTTAGCCATTTAGGGAAGGGTTCTTTACAGTAAGTGTGATTAAGATGTGGAATGCATTGCCACAGGAAGTAGTTATGGCAAACTCTATACCTGCATTTAAAGGGGGCATAGATGCTTTCCTTGCGTTGAAAGACATCCATGGCTACAATTACTAGGTAATGCCCAATGATGTTGATCCAGAGATTTTATCTGATTGCCATCTGGAGTCGGGAAGGAATTTTTCCCTTTAGGGGCTAATTGGACCATGCCTTGTAAGGGTTTTTTCGCCTTCCTCTGGATCAACAGGGATATGTGAGGGAGCAGGCTGGTGTTGTACTTTGTTTTCTGGTTGAACTCGATGGACGTATGTCTTTTTTCAACCAAAATAACTATGTAAATATGTAGCATTTCAAATAAAGAAGATTAATAACATAAGTATATGGAGAGAATATTTAAAGATTCAAATTCCTAACATCATAGCCAAACAATCCTGGACACCAGAATTGATATCTGTCCCTATTCTGGACAATTGTGCAACATTCCAGAATACATTTCCAATGTGCAGGTGACCCGGTCAATTATGATGCCACAAACACCCCAGGTGGAATTTAATTTGAGAAACACGGATCAGAGAAATGCCAGGTGACCCTGTCTAAAGTTGGAGAGAAAGTTTGGGTGAATGCAATTTTAATAAGAGACAAATGGCTCGTTAGTACTCGCCTGCCAGACATAACCGTTGTCTAATGACCGCATTATGGTGAGTTATTGCTTTGCCTTCCCGTGTATCCATCATAAAAGTGCCACCAATTCCAGGGTTGTGATTGGAAATCGTACCCTATATCCTGTAAAATATCAAGGACATTGAAGGAGAGGTGGAAGTATTGATGCATTCCAGAACCAGGAAATTGCCCCAAGTCTGGATTTGAAATTTTAGTTGGACAATTAAGCCCAGCCAATCTGTCCGTATGGTTATTAAAAAGCATAATGTTACCATGGACACTACAATATACTCAACCAATGACGAGTAAAAGAAGATGGGGAGGCGCCCTGGAGGGTACTCTTTTTTTAAAAAATTGCACAAGTTCGACCAATTAGACAAAAGTTCAATCAAATAGATAAATGTATACCAGAAGCATACAAGCCAAATTTGTCTCCGATAAATCGTTAGTTTGTTATTGATCACTATATATATCCTAGTCGGTGTCTAACCGTTTCCACTAGATATAGGTATAAATATATGGGCAGATCCTACCTGGAATAAGTAGTCAGTCCCATAGAGTACGATAAAAGAACTTTAATAAGGCACTTCAGAAATTGACAACGCGTTTCGCGGTTACCACCGCTTCATCAGGTCGTGTACTGTGCCTTTAAAAAATAATAAAATAGACAGGGCACTGAGACATAGGACAACATCTCCATAGTACATTACAACAATCAGAAACAACTATGTCATAATTACAATACCTACATATCCAAACAAATAGTAATCACACAAATGGGTATAAAATAGTCTATAAGATATAGAAAATAATGTAAATAAAAATACATAGAACATAAGATCAGATTGAAAGCTTGAGCCTTGTCTTTCCTATTAATAATTAGGTGCATATAGCTGTGGCAGTTGTACTGTACATCTATACTTGCTACAGGTACGTTTAGGGTCTTTCTGCCCTAGCTGCTTAGAAAGCATGTACTTACAAGGCTTATATAGGTAATAAATGGAAAAAACGGAAAAAGTGTGGAAGCAGCAGCATTAAGCCCTTCTAAGAGACAACAGGAAAAAACAGTTCTGTAAGCTGACGCTGCACATACCTAGTTGGTGATGGTAAAGTGCTCTTAATGTATGGTAGTGGAAAAATGCGGAGTTGTGGGGAGTTGGGGATGGTTAAAACATATAAGATCCGCATAGGTGCTATGAGACTTCACCCCTTATTGAGAGGGATATGTGTGGCAAAGAGTGTAGTGTACAAATTGCTTACCGAAAGTAAGAATATCCTCTGCTCGGCGCCCATGAGCGCTGCTGTTGCTGTTTCCTGTTTATTTGTAACACACGAACACGGAAGGCCGTGCTCGTATGGCGTGTGGGCGTGTCCGGCTGCGTCATCGCGCCTCTTGCTTAGGAAGCGCAGCCAGGCGTCATGTAATCCAATCACCTTGGATACGGGCACCAGGGTCCACGCTGGACGCTAGAGCGGCGGCCATTTTGTCGTGGACTACCTGGTTAGATATAGCTGCCATATTTCAGTAGTCTGGGTTATCCAGGCTAATATAGTTGGAAATACGTGTTGCCAATACCGAAGGTGACAATGCCATCTAGCTACTAAGATAGGAGGTGATAATGTTATGTATCTCCCTTAGGGAGTATCATAGTTGAAAAATATAGGAAAAATGTATGGAAAATATGAGAACCTCTATGAGACATTCATTAGGAAGTATACTTTAGGGAAGTGTGCTTTAGAGAATATACATTAGTACAATATGTGAGAGTTCAATAAAATGTAAAGAAATAAAACAATATGTGTAAAAAATATCATATATAAAAAACCTCAGTTGTGTCCCATATATATGTACATAAAAGAGATTTGGATACGAAATGTAACATCAGAGTTTGATATAGTAACTAATATAGTACAAAAACTCATTATAGACCCATGCATAACCTCCATTAAAGAGGGCCATATTTCCTATGGGTCCGTGTACAGCTCAGTTTTGACGAGATCTTATTCCGCTCGGTTTGGTCATGGGGAAAATATTACATATGGAGCTTTTTGATCACGGTTATACTGGTATGGTTTCACTAATCACCGCCTTGGAAATCCGTTGGTTAAAGTCTTTCAATTGCACTAAAAGCTATGACTTAAAATCTTGTTAACCGGAGTCCGCATGACGACAATAAAGAAAGTTTGAAAAACCCTTGTTCTGAAATTCACACTACAGGAAACGTTTCAGAAGAGGGAATGGTCTGCTTTTCAAATGAAAAATTAGTTAAGAGTTTATAGGTTTAAGTGATTGGATCTTAGGTGGGGATTATTAAAAAAATACAAAAAATGGCAGCAGCAATCAGATGCCACCAACAGAAGTTTGTGTGCTAAGTTGTATGGCCGTGCAGCAAACTGTTAAAACTTCCGGGTGCTGAATTGTAAAAATGGCCTGGCCACAGTGTACGGTTCGTTCCAGTTGGATAGAAAACAAAAAAAAACCAAACACTACACACCCTAAATGCTCTGCCATACTAGAAGTCTTAAGGCTCCAGAGAGGGAGAGATCGGTGCGACCTTACAGGCTTGGTGAGACCTCACATTCTATACGGCTGGTAAATATAAATATTAATTCCAAGTTATTTGCTTGGATATTTGTTGATCCTATAGATTGTATATTCATACCCAGATAAAGATTTAGTAAAGTTTTAGACTGCTCACTTCCATTTTCTTCTCATTTGTTTTCAAGCTAGATCATGCCTTACAGAGTTTATAGTAAAAAAAAAAAAAAAAAAAAAAAAAAAGTATATATTTTCTTGTGGTTGCCTTGCTTGTGATTTTTAGTCTCATCAATAACACCTTGTGGTTAAATTTTGCTTTGAAGTTTTGTATCAAGCTTATATTGAGAAGTGTTGCAGATTTTGTATGAACACAGAAATTCGATTTGCAATTGCTCTGATAAATTCATGTACATAAATTGTCCTGATTTTTCATTTCTTGTACCAATTGATTGAGAAGTCTCGATATTGAATTCAGAATTGGGCATATGACATAGCAAGACTCCTTGTTTATTACGTAAAAAAAGGATCCTTAAATTGTTTTAAGTACCTTTGGTTACAGTTTAAGTATCATAAATATGTAGCAAATATCACAACAAAGTAGAGGTTGGGGGTGGAGTTTAGCCCTCTGTAAATTCCTCGTGGTAATTGGCCAAAGAGGACGGTCACAGAGGGGGATTTATAGGCTGAGGGGAGGGTTTGGGAATGTGGGCAGTGTAGCTGAGTGTAACACCACCCCCTTTGGTTTTGTAGTATTTGCACCTTTGAAAGTTTGTTAAATAGTGAGGTTTGCTGGGTAGCTGCCATTGCAGCCTGGCAGGGTGAGGTCTCCAGAGGTCAGGTAATAAGGTTCGGTGAGGGCTTTGCCTTGGTACAAACACCTCGGGATCAGGCGTTGGTCTGCAGTTGCAGAACATTCTGGGGCGCATGCAGTCATCTGAGCTGGGGACCACAGCTGGGGGCCAGTTACAGGCCAAATGCCAATCAATGGATTTTGGAAGCATGTCTCCAGATCCCTTACCTTGCATTCTGATGTGTACATAAAGTTTACTGAGATCATTAAATTGTGTGTAATAAAGGGCTGCTTTGGCCTATTTGAATTGCTGAGCAGTCCATGTTTTATTCCAAAGGAGGTTTGGGGAAAGGTGTTGGGTAAGGGTTGGCATCAGAATCCTGGGAAGCATTTCGCAATGCCCTTTATGCCAAGGAAAGTTTAAAACTCAACGAAAAAAAAAAAAAAAAGTTAATCTAAAAAAATTACCACTACAAGGTATTGGTCTTGTTCCCATAGCCCGACATGAACGGAGGGGGACTGGAACAAGGCCTCAATATGGGTGAAGATTGCAACTAGGAACAGAACTAGGTGGATAAACGGAAAGGAGACATGGAGAGATTGGGGCAAGGCCTCAATATGGGCAGATATGAACACAGCTAGGAACAGATTTGGGCTGATAAATGGCAAAGATATGAATGGAGAAATTGGGGTACAGTTTCCTCAGAAGAGTCGAGTAAATCTGGACACCGGTGATTTGTCACAGCTTCCCTTACTCTCCTAGATGCCATTTATGCTCACAGCTTGGAGTTTATCGGATTGTAGTTGCTGCTGGTGGGATCACAAGATGGAAGCACTTTGGGTTTGCTACAAATAAGCAGAGCTGATGCTCAGAGCAGAGATGATTGTTATTCACTGAGAATTTGCCAGATTGACAACATACTACACACAAGGGATGATGGTTAAAAACTTCATAGTAGCCAAACTCCCATCTAGTGTAACACTGTCACATGGTGGATGGGTGATACTGCAATGCATGGGTAGATCCTCACTTGTTAGAAAGTCAGTCTAGTAGTCTCCATGATCTGGGCTGCGACAGCTGTCATCTGCCACCCACAAGTCTTGCTGGACCTTCAATTTCTTCAACTTCATATCCTGCATAAAACCACACCACCCACTTTTCCCTAAAAATCTGTACTCTCTCAAGTGAAGGTTAATATCCCTCCTTGCACAGGCCATCATCCCACCATATTTGGAACCTCAGCCTTGGCCCTTAACAAAACCCCCACGTCTCAGCTTCTATTAACCACTTAAGCCCACAGGGTTGTTTATTTTTTTGCATCTGAGCAACTTTCACCTCCCATTTATTTGCCAATAACTTCATCACTACTCATCACAATGAATTGATCTATATCTTGTTTTTTTTCACCAATTAGGCTTTCTATGGGTGATACATTTTGCTAAGAATTTATTCCAAATCCATTTTAACAGGAATATTAAGAAAGAAATGGAAAATAGTTTGTTTTTGGCCATTATAGTTTGAAATTAATACATGCTACCATAATTAAAACCCATTTGCCCATTTGTCCCGCTTATTACACCATTTAAATTATGTCCCTATCACAATGTATGGCGCCAATATTTTATTTGGAAATAAAAGGTGCATTTTTTCAATTTGCGTCCATCACTATTTACAAGCTTATAAAATTTAAAAATATACTCCGACATGCATATTTAAAAAGTTCAGACCCTTAGGAATTTTTTTTAATTGTTATTTTATTTAAAAAATATGTTGTAATTTGGGGTGTGGGTGGTAAACAGCTAATTTTAAATGTAAAATAATGCATTTGTTTAATAAGAGATACATAGAGCCAAATTAATCCATGCCATGCACTGATGAGGATCAAACAATCCGAAACAGTCTGTATGCATGTTGGATTATTATGGCTCTGTACAATTTAACAAGCTGACACATTGCATTCCAGCGGTTCTGGAGGTGTGTTTAGCTTCTAAGGGTACAATGGTTAATTTGCATATATTCAGCAGTGATGCTCTGGGAGACATCTCAAGCTCACTCCAACCTGAATTATCGCAAATTTTCTGTTTTAGGAAAGCAAATTTTTGTTTTTCTTAACATCTTAGTAAGGGGGCTTTTAGGACCATTGTAGTCCCTTACACACTCCAATGAGTTCTGGGTCACCATGAGCTTGCTGGTTAGTCTGTACCTTTTAATAAGAGATGTGGGTGTAGTTTTACTATTTGGCCACAAGATGGCCACAGTGAAAAAGGCCTGGAAGCGTACGATCAGGTTTCCTGGACACATTAGGAGGAGGATGGGAAACTTTGTGAACCAGAAAAACAGCAGCCTCTGATAAGAGGCTGTCTGTTTTTCTGCAAGGGGCTTTGATCAATTAATGGGATCTATAATCCCATTCATTGATTGCTGGGCTAACGACCGGCGGCAGGAGTGCGTGCAGCCTATCTGGACGAGAATGTTCATCCAGAGGCTTAAGTGGTTAATATTGCTCCCCATACATCAAACTACACTAAAATATAACAATCATCTTGTCATCTGGAATGGAAGTGAGTAGCAGCCGTTCCAATTCCACCAAGTTCAAATGTCACTTGAAAACTGGAAAATCCAACTCATACATTGTACAACAATCCAGAAAAAAAAACAAAAAACCTTGTATTCAGACTGCAGTATACAAGAAGCCCACAGATCGGCCCTTATACCTCAGGAGTGACATATTTCGCTACCACCGCAAGCAATGTTATCTTTAGCCAAGCCCTGCATTACAACTGAAATTCTTAAATACAAGAGAAGGGACCTCAACCTCAGCAGGGACCTCTTGAACAGAGACTACAGACCCCAAACTATTGAAGATCTAGAGCCACCCGCATACCCAGGGCCAAACTTCTGCAGTACAGAGAGAAACAATCCCAGCAGAGTGCCCTAAGGGTGCGTTTCCACTAGTGTGGTGGGGAATCGCAGCGGATTCTCCGCAGACGAATTTGCATGCAGGAGCGAAATCGCATGCAGTTGTAAGCGAATTTTACCGTGAATTTGCATACGATTTTGCATGGATGACGCTGTGTGCGAATTTAACCATGGCAGTGCCTGTGTGCTTTTTCATTGATTGCATGCGAAATCGTATGCGAATTTGCATGAAAATTCGCATACAAAAACGCCATGCGAATTCCCTATTAAATACATTGTATGCGAATCGCATGGTGTGTGCGGTGTCGGAATTCGGATGGCTCTGCTGTGCAGATTTTTCCTGCACAAGAAAAACGCTCCTTTTCCTGACGAGTGGACACAGGCTTATTCACTTTTATTGGTTATGTGAATTTGCATGTGGGGAACGCATGCGAATTTGTGTTAGTGGAAATGCACCCTTAGTGATACCATACCATCAACAACTCTGTGCTGAGAAAAACTAGCCAGAGACCTTACAACACACTTACTCCACAAGTACAACAGGGTAAAAGGGAATCTTCCCAGAACTACCACTTGCCTACAGACAGCTGGCCAACCTGAGGAAAGATCTTGTCAGAAACACCTTGCCTAACCAAATGACATTTCCCTGAGGGACAAAGGGGCAAAACCTGCTGCCACATTCTATGCACTGATAGCCTGCCAGTACCAGATACATCTGAGGCCTACCACAGCTGGGTGTATACACATGCATCATCGAATGTGGGATACGCAATCGTGCATGAAATGCCCTAATAAGGTTTTGTATTTTGGGGAAACTAAGCAGACATGTAAACAAATAATCATTGCTACCCAGTAGAGACTGCAGACAAAGACAAGGAGACTGGTATTGCACTTCAAAATGTTCGCCCACAGCACGGAAGACTCATGGGTTACCATATTAAAGGGGGGGGATTCAAGTCAGGTAATGAAAGAAGGAAATTTGAATAGGAGTTATAAAACTTATCAGAAACTAGAAAGATGGGCTTAATATCAAACCTGGCTCTATGATAAATTATGAGCCCCAGAAAAGCTGCTTTATGACAAAGTACAGAACGACCTGAAAAGTAAACTTCTCCTGCAGCCCCCCGGCCTAACAATACATATAATGCATGACATATACTCATTGATGCAGCCATTAGACCCAGGCACCCCACCTTTACATGGCTTATTCAGTGACCTGCTGGAAGACTTCCCAGTATTTTATTCTGTTTTACTACCTGTTCTGATTGCTAGTTTGAATTAGGTTTGTGTTCGTTTGCTGGTGAATAGCTAGATTACTGTTGTGTCCACCTATTCAGATGCTCTGCGGGTGAATAGATCCAAGCTCTGATGGGATCCTTTACATTTCAAAGAAGGAGGAATACTGATATGGGTTCAGATTGCGGAATACCCCCAGAAAGTCATATATAAGCCTATGTAGGTTACATCTTTGCACAGTTCTGATCCAGTTCTGTATCATGCCTGAAGAAGAAAGTTTTTGAAAGCTAACAAGGTATTCTTGTACAATTATTTTGGAAACAACATCTAGGGAAAAAAAAAGGCCTCTATGTATGAATAGAAAGGTTAGAGATAAAATGGAGGAAAAAATGCCTATAAGGTCCTAAAACAGGAGGGGACCGAGGCTGCATTTAACAATTATGAGTGCAAAAAAATTAGGCTGGCAAAGATCGAAGCTGAAAATCAAAATCACTAGGGATATCAAATCTAACCCAAAAAAGTTTTACAAGTACATCAACTCTAAAAAAAGAAAAAAAAAGGTTGACTGTATAGGACTCCTAAAGGATGAAGGTGGGAACTCAATGGTGGATGACCAAGGTAAGGCAGAATTATTAAATGCTTTCTTTGCTTCTGTCTTCACAAAAGGAAACAGCACTGTTCCACATCTGTAATTTGCAAGAGTCTCAATCTGCAAACTGTAATATTAAATATTTAACGCAGGAAGAAGTGAAGGCAAGACTAAATAAATTAAAAATAGACAAGGCACCTGGCCCGGATGGCATGCATCCTCGGGTCCTAAGGGAATTAAGTTCAGTTATAGATAAACCCCTTTATCTTATCTTGTGACTCTCAACTGGCAGAGTCCCAGTGGATTGGCGTACAGCCCACGTTTTCATTATTTAAGAAGGGCAAAAAAAAAAAAAAAAAAAAAACTGATCCAGGAAATTATAGACCTGTAAGCTTATCAGTTGTATACAAACTATTTGAGGGGTTACTAAGATACTATACATGGACTTCATAGTAGAAAATAATCTCATTTCTCAGCATCAACATGGGTTTACTAAAGACAGGTCCTGTTTGACTAACTTGCTCTGAATGCTAATATGGATATTGGGAATGCTGTAGATGTGATATACTTGGACTTTGCAAAGGCCTTCGACACTGTTCCCCACAAAAGTCTGGTGCAAAAGTTGAGGATGCAAGGACTGGGGAAGAGTGTGTTCATGGATAGGGAACTGGCTAATGGACAAAACAAAGTTGGTCAATGGATCATACTCAAAATGGGAAACTTAGCAGTGGGGTCCCACAGGGGTCTGTTCTAGGTCCAGTGCTCTTCAATTTACTAATGACCTAGTAGATGCAGTAGTGAGCAATGTTGCCATTTTTGCAGATACAAAATTGTGCAGAATCAAGGATGGCTATATGGGCTCATACATGGCAGATGAAATTCAATGTTGAAAAATGTAAAGTCATGCATTTTGGTTGTACCAATGGTCTAGCACCATACAAAATAAATGGGATACAGTTGGGGACATCAAACTTTGAGAAGGACTTAGGAGTACTCATCGACAAGTTAAACAAATAATCAGAAAACAAAAATGACAGCACTCACAGGCTGCAACTGGCTTATAAACTGGATGCAGGCTGGATAATATAGTAATATAGATTGGATAATATAGTCCATTGGAGCTCTGCACTTTGCAGCTAAATCAATTCAGGTGCAGCCTTCTGTATTTGGAAGCGCTGCCTACACTCTTCTCTCTATGTAAAACAAATAATCACACTCAATGCCAAGCCGCTGCAGCTAAAGCTAACAATTTTGTGATGCATTAAAGGGAAATAAACACTTGAGATGCTAGCATAATATTGCCCCTGTTTAATTCTAGTAAGGCCACATCTGGAATATGAAATTCAGTTCTGGGCACCACATTACAGGAAAGATATTGCAGTTTTAGAGCAGGTGCAGAGACGAGCAACAAAATTGATACGTGGGATGGAAGGTCTCACTTACCAAGAAAGGTTAGATAAACTGGGTTTAGTCTAGAGAAAAAGACGCCTTAGAGGGGATCTAATTAACATGTATAAATACATCAGAGGGCAATATAATAGCTTGGCGGATGAGCTTTTTGTCCCTAGGCCTTCTCAAAGGACTAGAGGACATGATCTGCGCATGGAGGAAAAACGTTTGACATTTAGGAAAGGGTTCTTTACAGTAAGTGATTAAGATGTGGAATGCATTGCCACAGGAAACAGTTATGGCAAACTCTCTATACCTGCATTTAAAGGGGGCTTAGATGCTTTCCTTGCGTTGAAAGACATCGATGGCTACAATTACTAGGTAATGCCTAATGATGTTGATCCAGGGATTTTATCTGATTGCCATCTGGAGTCAGGAAGGAATTTTTTCCCTTTTGGGGCTAATTGGACCATGCCTTGTAAGGGGTTTTCACCTTCATCTGGATCAACAGGGATATGTGAGGGAGCAGGCTGGTGTTGTACTTGTTCTCTGAACTAAATGGACGTATGTCTAACCGAAATAGCTATGTAACTATCACTTAAACAACTTCTGCTAAGTCTTTGGACATCTTCACACACCAGGGAAGCTCAATCACAGCCATACTTTGCAATGCCAGAGCAATATCAAAACAGCAATAGTACATGACTTACAGATCTCTGATCGGACCTTTTGATGGAGACCTGGATTGGGGAACATGCAGGCCCCACTCTGGAAGCTGCTGTGCCAGCTAACTGTTCAGTGTTACACTACGAGAGGTAAGAGTTGCCCTATGCTTCAGAGCCTCTGGTCCCTGGCCATAGGCTCCACCAAATCCTTAGAATCCCTGGCTGCCCAACTATCAGCTGAAATATTGCTCATATACCACCTCCCAGAGGATTCCTCAGCCACCTAGGAAGAGAACTGCTTCTCACCATTAATTTATAAAAGCACCAACGTATTATGCAACACTGGGTTTCTCTCAGGCTGTCAACTTCCCGACCCACAAGAAGTGACACCCTGGACCATCTATTCCATTCAGAACCTTTAATATCACACATGGAAATCAACCCAGTGGTATGGTCAGACAACCACACCATCCACTTCTGACAATCCATGATAAAACCGGGAGGGAAAGTACTCAAAAATACAGTCCTCTGTAAGGTGTTTCACCCCAGCACATTCGGAATCGGAATATCTAACTTCGTCGGGTTGATAAACTATTGTTCAGACCATGACTCCGTGATCCTGAAGTATAACCACTCATCTGCCTTTTGACGTCATTGTGCCAGTACGCGTCACTGTCTACTAGGGACGCTAACGACATTCCGCGGAATTCAGTTTTCCACGATTACGGTCGGAAATTGGCAATTTCGTTCCATCGCATTGGAATGGAATTGCTGTAGCATTCGACGGAATTCCGTAACTGCTGTGTGTGTAATTCCACTGGAATGTGGATTTTTTTAAGCCAATCACAGGGAAGACCCTCGACAGAAGCTTCAAGTGAAACAAGATTTCTGCATGAAAATCAGAATTTCAGCACCAATTAGAGTCTTAAAAACCAAACAATCCTACGTTAGCAACCAGCTCCCTAACAAAGGAACTTTGCTCCTTAGCAAAGTGCTAGCTGCGTGTTTGAAAAAAAATTGTGCAAATCGGCCCACCAGGGCCGGAGCGGTGCACAGCGGCGTTACTGGATGAACTCAGGTCGTCCAGAACGCTAAGAAGGTTAAGGATCTTCCTTGAGTCTAATCTCTAGAAGTATGTTTTTTGGAGAGCAACCATCTAAAGCAGTGCTGTCCAGCCCGAGTCCTTGAGAGGTTAGGTCCTCACATTCTAGGGACAGCTCACATTGATGGGACTGATTCAGGAAAGGTGTGAATCAAGTACAGCATTTTCTAACTTTTCAGTCCATCCTAAACACCAGCATGGATATGGCCCATGAGGACTGGAGTTGGACAGCCCTGATCTATAGAATGAGACCCACAAAAAGACCATATTCTTCACCTGCTAATACTATGTTGCCATCAGCAACCAAGTATTGTAAGTCTATTTTCACTACTTTCTCTCCCTCTGGTTCAATTACTAGACTACATTGGTGATGTGTCTTATCTCCTCTGTCCCTGGAGGTCACAAGTTGGTCGGACCAGACATCCGCATTAGTGTTGGGCGAACAGTGTTCATAACTGTTCGGGTTCTGCAGAACATCACCCTGTTCGGGTGATGTTCGAGTTCGGCCGAACACCTGATGGTGTTCGGCCAAACCGTTCGGCCATATGGCCGAACTAAGAGCGCATGGCCGAACGTTCCCCGAACGTTCGGCTAGCGCTGTGATTGGCCGACCGGTCACGTGGTTCGGGTAAATAAATACCCGAACCACATCAAATCTCCGCCATTTGTCTGTGGGTTTAGCTTTGGGTAGGCAGGCAGGGTAGTTCTCTCTCCAGCCAGGCTAGCCAGGGTCCCCCCAGTCATTGTGTGTCGCTGCTGGGAACAGTAGTACACCGCTCGCTCAGCCACACTATATAGCATTGTGTTTACTGCCACTCTGTGTACACCGCTCAGCCAGACTATATAGCATTGTTTACTGCCACTCTGTACACCGCTCAGCCAGACTATATAGCATTGTGTTTACTGCCACTCTGTGTACACCGCTCAGCCAGACTACCGTATATAGCATTGTGTTTACTGCCACTGTCTGCTGGGAACAGTAGTACACCGCTCACCCACCACTGTATAGCATTTCTGTACTGCCACTGTACTGCTGCCAGTCAGCGTGTACTTTAAGGATAAGTGAAATGAGGAAGAAATCCGGTGAAAGAGGGAGGGGCAAGGGAAGAGGCATTTCCCCTGACTTCACGTACAGGCCACAGGGGAGCACCCAAGAAAACCCACTCAATACCGCCCATGTTGTCCAGGACAACAACCCTCACAGATCCAAAAGAACAGGACCAGATAATTACTTGGATGACCTCTCAAGCGTCCAGCAGTGGGTTAAGCAGCACCAGCACATCACGCACGAGGTCCGAGTCCTCAGCCAGTTACAAGGAGCCAGTGGGCACAAAGCTGACACAACCGGCAGCGACACCACGCACACAACTGCCAGATAACCAGTCCGATGAATTACCTCAGGACACAATGAGCTATTCCCAGGCCAACAAACTTCCACCTTTGAAAGGTCAATGGAGGAACAGCCAGAAATGTTGTGCCCGGATTCACAACCATTAACTGTGGGAAATGCACCGGGCACTGAAATACAAGGCGAGTCCGAGGACTTTGAAACCCAAATTCCAGAGCAAGTTGGGCAGGAGGGGTTGCAATTGCAGGAGGTCGGCCGACAAGATCTGGAAGACGACGTTGGAGTGAGCTGCGCAGAGGTTGTTCTGGGGAGCTCTACTCCACGGCGGCGGCCCCCCACAATGACATATGACGAGTTTGAGGAGATGGAAGAGGAGGGTATGGACAATGTGGACATAGACCCAGATTGTTTGTGAACGAGAACATCGCCGTCGTAGCAGCAGCACAGATGAGTCTGTTGAAGAACCCACTGCTGCACGAGTTCGCCTTGTGCCACAAGGTAGGCGGCGCGCAATTTCAGGCACCACAAGCGTGGAAGTTCAAGTGAGAGGCAAAAGAGGCGCAAACAAATCGCCAGCAAGGCAGGTGCTCCAAAGTCTGGGCTTTCTTTGAAGACTGCACTGAGGGTTACCATGGCGATTTGCAAGGTGTGCAAGACCCGCCTGAGCAGGGGGAAAAGTATTAACCTCTCCACCACCAGCATGAGCCGCCACATGCTATCCAAACATCCCACTCTGTGGGCAAACGCGGCAGGACAGGGTACCAGCAACACTGCCTCCCTTGGGTTCACCAGACTCACCACAAGACCCGCCTCAGCAGCAGCAGTAGCCCAGCCATTGCGTGGTTCACAACATTCACAAACATCAGACGCTGACACTGTCACTTTCCGGAATAGTGCTCTTGAGGTCTCCCAGTCTTCATCAAACACAACAACCAACAGCCCTTCAGTGTGCAGCCCTACGGTTCAGTTGTCTGTCTCAGAGAGGTTTAAGCGCAAGAGGAAATTGCCAGCAAATGACCCCTGGGCCGTGGCACTAACAGCCAGCATAGCCAAGCTTCTGGCCTGCGAAATGCTGCCATATCGAGTGGTGGAGACAAACAGCTTCAAGGGCATGATGTCAGTGGCCATCCCACGTTACGTGGTTCCCAGCCGCTACCACTTTGCACGCTCTGCAGTGCCTGAGTTGCATGAGCACGTGGTCAGCAAAATAACCCGAAGCTTGAAGAATGCCGTTGCCTGCAAGGTTCACCTCACCACTGACACCTGGACGAGTGCGTTCGGCCAGGATCGATACATCTCCCTTACCGCGCACTGGGTGAACCTTGTGGAGCCAGGCAGCGATTCCTCACCTGCTACGGCGCAGGTGTTGCCCACGCCGCAAACAGCTGCACCGCCGTCCCTCCCACTGGATAACAGCAGCACCTACCTCTGACGACTCCTCCTCCAATGCATCTCAAAGCTGTACCTCATCCGGAAACGCTAACCCAGCAGCAGTAGGATCGTGGAAGCAGTGCAGCACAGCTGTTGGCATGCGTCAGCAAGCGTTGCTGAAGCTGATCTGCCTTGGGGATAAGCAGCACACAGGGGAGGGAATTTGGAGGGGAATAAAGGAACAGACGGATTTGTGGCTGGCACCGCTGGACCTGAAACCGGGCATGGTTGTGTGTGATAATGGGAGTAGTCTCATTCGCGCTTTAAGGTTGGCTAAGCTGACACATCCCTTGCCTGGCGCACGTGATAAACCTAGTAGTTCAGCGGTTCCTGAGGACATACCCAGGCGTGGCCGATCTTCTGTTGAAGGTGCGTCGAGTGGGCAAACATTGTAGAAATTCCAGTACTGCTTCGGGGGCACTCGCCAAGATGCAGGAGCGCTTCAATCTCCCCCACCATCGCTTGCTGTGTGATGTCCCTACGCGCTGGAATTCTACGCTGCACATGCTAGCCCGCTTTTGCGAGCAGAAGAGTGCAGTGGTCCAGTACATGACGGCGCAGTACCGAGGCGCATCCGGACAGCTGCCAAGCTTCTGTGGATCCGATTGGGCCAACATGTTGGACCTCTGCCAAGTCCTCCAAAATTTTGAGCAATCCACGTTGCTTGTGAGCAGTGACAACTCTTCAGTCAGCATTACCATACCACTGCTGTGTTTACTGAAGAGGTCAATGTTGAAAATCAAGGAAACAGCTGTCATGATGCAACTGGGGGAATCTGAAGGAGAAAACGATCAGCGTGATGGTACCAACATCAGGCCATCCGCCTCAGGAAACGCTGGCCCCAGCAGCTATGACGAAGAAGAGGAGGAGGAACAGCTGGAGTTGGAGCAGGAATTTCCTGCCACCACTGACGAGGGCCAGGAGCGGTGCACGTTGGACTTCCACAATTCAGCGCGAATGGTCAGCAGAAGCAGACCAGGAAGAAGGTGACTATGATGCATCACAACAACTATCACAACGCTCACAAGAGGATGATGAGGATTCTGGCAGGACTCTGGCACACATGGCTCAATTCATGCTACACTGCATTGAACGCGACCCACGCATTGTGCGCATTCTGGACAACACCAATTACTGGGTTTATACACTTCTGGATCCACGGTACAAACACAATGTTCCAAAACTGCTTGAAGAAAGAGTCAGACAGGTCAAAATGGAAGAATACCAGCAGGCCCTTGTGGAGACTTTAGAGAGGAGATTGACATCCTCCCCCTCCTCTAGCCAGTTTTACGCCGACAGACTGACTTCCGCAAACCCAGGACGACCAGGAGGGCAGCAAACACCACAAGCCGCAGCTAGTGCCCAAAAAAAGAATGGCATCGGCAGTGTCCTTGGAGTGGGAAAATTTTCTGACACCCATGCAGCAGCCCACAGAACAGCAAGCGTGCAGATCCACCTCCAACACCGATCGCCTGGAGAAGATGGTCAAGGACTACATGTCAGATGGCGTAGCTGTGTCGAACAATCCATCTGCACCCTTCAACTATTGGGTATCGAAGCTAGACACCTGGCACGAACTGGCAATGTACGCAATAGAGGTGCTGGCTTGCCCGGCAGCCAGCGTTATGTCGGAACGCTGTTTCAGTGCTGCCGGAGGCATCGTCACAGATCGGCGTATCCGCCTCTCCACAGAAAATGCAGACCGTCTGACTCAAATTAAAATGAATCAATCCTGGATTGGAAACGACTACACAACACTCCAGGACCCCAACCAAGTAACATGACCATTGAACATCTGGGATGGTTTAGCGTTTCCGGTCCCTGTTTATTGAACCTCTCATCTGTATTACATTTATGACTGCATGGCGGCAAAAAGCATGTTACCTGTGCAAAGAAACATGACATTTTCCACATTTAAAAGACAGTTTTTCCTTTGAAACTTTACAATCAATTTTCTCAAAAACTAAGCTCTTTTTCAAATATTTTTTCTTCCTCTTGTACCCACTCCCAAGGTGCACATACCCTGCTAATTTGGGGTATGTAGCATGTAAGGAAGCTTTAGAAAGCACGAAAGTTCGGGTCCCCATTGACTTCCATTATGTTCGGAGTTCGGCGCGAACACCCGAACATCGCGGCGATGTTCGGCGAACCCGAACATCTATGTGTTCGCCCAACACTAATCTGCATGTTATGGTATCAGGGCCATAGGACCCGTTAGGAAAGCATATAGTCCTTCAGCTAGATTTATGACCTGTCCAGTGTATAAAATATGGATGAAGTTCAGTAATGGGCTCAGCATCCTTCTGGTCAGAGGAGAGAGGCTAGGGACAGAATTGGTTGATGAATGGAAAGGACATGGAGAGATTGGAGCACGGCCTCAATATGGGCAGAAGGGTGCAGCTAGGAACAGAACTGGTTGATGAATGGAAAGGACGAGACGACAGATTGGGGCATGGCCTCTGGACAAGCATGGCTTCCTCAGAAGAAAATAATCTAAACAGGAAGACCACTGCAAAGAGGTTCTTCAGCTCTTAAAATAATCCACCCAATTTCAAAGAAGTCAGAATGGCCCCCAGTGACTTGCCACAGCTTTCCTCACAGCTTAGAGGGAAGTTTGTCACAGATGACCCGTGAAAAATCCAGTCAGTTTCCTACACCGATTGGGATTCATGTTACAATCTAGATTGGATGTGTAGGGGATAAGCACTAAGGGTTACTACGGGAGGAGCCTTATTTTTGGATGTCTATTCACTTGGGACCCCAGCCAAAGCATACCCCAGCTAGCCGTGAGGTGTGAATTCCAGCATGGAAGGGGCCATTTGGCTGCTGCTGGCAGAGGAAGGCTCCAGCACAGCAGGACACAGACTAAGTGGAGGCAAGAGTCCTGACCATAAACAACGACTTATGTCTTAAGAGATGCTCAGTGGCACAGCAATATGGGATACAGAGGCTGTGACCGCACCAGGGCCCTTGGGCCAGAGGGGCCCCACTAATAGTCCATCTTATTAGCTTTGCATTGTTGCTATTCTGGTAATGATCACCTCTATATATGTGCATTGTGGTAATTCTCAAGCTATTTTCTCACTGATTACATCTGACACTGCATCTGTCCTTGGTAGGTTTTGGGGCTTTATTTCAAGAGTGTTTGGGGGCCCCATGTAAAAAACTTCCACTGGGGCCCCAAGTGCCTTCCGCCACTGGAGATGCTGTACTTGACCTGTATGAAAAGTATTTGAATTTGACTGCTAACATCTTGGCTAACATTTTCATCTTTGAGAGCCAACATACCCAGCAATCCCATGAAGCTTCTCAGGACGGACACACGTACGGACACACACACACGGACACACGTCATGTCTGGTATTCAGGTGATCCATATTCTTTTGGATTGCATTTGCTATTTGCGTGTGATGCAGATTGCAGGTGATATGGACTAGTCATACTTGGGATTTGAGATTAAATAACCCTTCCCACCCCAGAGAAAAAAAAAAAAAAAAAATTTAAAAAAATTATTGCTACCTCAACCTACTTCCATCAGGCCACTGAAAAACAGATCCAAACCCAGACATAGGAACTTTCCCCAAACGGTCCGACTTCTGAATTCAAGATCCCATCTCCCAACCATATCCCCTAGTCCCCCATATCTGTATTGTGTACCATTTGTATCATAATCTGTTCCTAACTGCTAATTGCACTACTGCCAAGCCTGTCATACTTTGTGAATAAAGCAGATTCTGAGTCTGCAGAAGCATGCTGGTGGAGAGAAGCACCCAATATATACTAAAATCCTTCATATGTTGCAGTCCGGTAGTACAATAGTTATAAATCCCCCTTCCCCCTACCCAATGTGGAGCTTGCATTACCAGTAGAAGATATTGCAGATGGGGGGTGGGGGGGCGGAGTGTATGTTTTATGTGTTACGAGTCTGAAGTTCAGAATGGCGAGCAAGTCTTGACCTGTAGCCTCTGGTTTGCAGTTGTGAGATTCCCAGACATTGTTTTGCTATTGTATATTTTCTTGAGTATAAATTAGTGGATGCCTCTGATGGATTTTTATATAGGAGGTAAGTGGGAATGGTGTGATTTGTTCAGTAGCCTCGTGTCCCATAAAAATAATTTGGAATCTTCTCAATGGGAGGAGTCCATATACTCCAGGGGCTCCCCATCAAATACATTTTCTGCAGGACAAAAAAAAAAAAAAAAAAAAAAAAAGTCACCCCTACGCTGCACAAAAGTCATTCAGCAGCAAACCACCTGGGAGGATTTCGCTTCAAGAAAGTAGCCGGACTCCCATCTAGAGTAACACTGGAGCACCATAGGTGGATGCTGGAAGCGACAGGAGCTTCAGGTTCACGTTAATGCATTGGGACATTCCCACCTGAAGTTAGGAAAACTCCCCTTGTCCCCATGATCTGGTAGGTAGTCCCCATGATCTGGTAGGTAGTCCGCTCTGCCACCTGCAAGTCACTGTGGACCTTCCATTTCCTAGAGAACTTCATATCTAGTGTGAAAGCCCAAGTGGTCAAACCACAGCATCCACTTCCCTCTACCATCCCTGAAATACCAAGTGAAGGATATCCCTCCTTCCACGGACCATCATCCCACTATATTTGGAACCTCCGCCTTAGGATTCCAGACAAGACCTCAAACATCTTAAACTGCCGAGTCTGCTTTACCATTTCCCTGCACAACTACCTACACCACCAAGGAGGTCACTTACAGCCAGTGATCATATATACCAAAAATTGTAATTGCAAAATCTTTTGTATAATGATTGACTATATATGAATCTTTGCAATCACGATCATTTTCATAGTAAAGATTGTGACATTTTCATAATTACGATTTCCATCACAAATTCTCATGTAACACGAAAATTACAATATTTTACTCAATTTGTTACCTGAAATTACGACATTACAAGTAACATGAAATTATGACATTAAGTTACGCCAAAATTACGAACTTCCCCAAACTATGAATGTCATAACCGCAAATTATAATTACGCAAATGATATTTTGGCTCATCACTTGGCATTAGGACCTTAGTGGCACTGGGTAACAAGCCATCTAGTTATTCTCTAGTACTGCACAATATTCCAAGAAACACGCGTCCCAAAAAAAAAAAAAAAACCCGCAACAATATTCCATTGTCAGTGCTCAATGGTCAAGTTCTAAATGACCATAAAATGACTACACCGAGTAGCTCCTTTTACACATATCTTGCAGGGACGATGCAATCTGTAAAGGTGCTATGCAGTATATGGTCTTTTAAGGACTTAACCATTGAGCACTGAGAATGGAATATTGTGTGGCTGTTTTGAAGTGCGCTCCATCAGTGTTTTAAACCTTATTGTAATTTCTGTGCAATGTATTGTGATTTTGAGATTCTCTAGTACTGGTCCAAGCCCTATATTCCCATATAGTCCTTCATAGCTGATATGTCCAGTCTATAAAATTAGAAGGAAGTTCACAAATGGGGTCTGCAGGCCTCTGGTCAGAGAAGACCAGCTCAGAAAGGGGACAGAACTGGGCTGATAAGTGGCAAGGACATGAACGGGGAGACTGGAGCACGGCCTTACTCTGGTCAGAGAGGAACATAGCTAGGGACAGAACGGGGCTGATAAAAAACGGAAAGGACATGAATGGAGAGATCGAGGCACGGCCTCTGTCTGGTCAGAGCGCTCAGCTAGGAACAGAACTGGGCTGATAAACGGCAAAGATATGAATGGAGAGCTTGGGGCACAGCCTCTGGACAAGCCTTGTCTTCTCGGGGACTGGAAATTGCCATTTATCTTCAGTTTGCAGGGCGTCGTCTATCAGACTGTATAGTTGCTGGTGAGACCACAAGATTGAAACTTTTTTTTACAGTTGTGCAGACAATACTCCAGGAGGTCTTTGTATTCACTGAGAATTTGACAGGTTGACCAGTACAAGGATGTCTGCTCGCAGTGCTGAATGCCTTCAGGAATCCCTCAGGGTCTGAGGCTGAATGGTAAACTGCAGCAAAGGGAACAGGAATTGGAGGGTGACTGCGCATATGTCACATTGCCAGCAGCTGTGTGACCAATCTTTGGCGTCCATTTGTTCACCGTATTTCAAGCCATTGGATGTGACTATTCCCCGAATGGTAACTGTCAGATTAGACAGGATTGGCCCGCATTGTTACACAATTTGATGATCCAGCAACCTGTCTTAACGTCAGTTCACTCAGTCAGTCATTCAAGCCATTGTAGACGATTATTCCGATGGACCTGGAGTAAGTTAGATGTCATTACCGGGCTGGATATCACAACATTTATGCAATGTAGAATGGTTTGTCAATCTTCACCCCATGATCACCAAGTTTGTATTTTGTTGTATAGGTCATCATGTAACATCCAGGCACCAAAAATCCCTTTTTACCTCTTACTGAAGTTCCACAAACAGCCTCCTAGTAGACCCATCAGTTAGGGGCCTTTGGAGCCCTTCAGTCTATGGGCCCATTTTACAAGGCTCATAAAAAAAGTGTGGCCGTCATGAACACCCATAACAATTGTAGCCACAAAAATACCCGCTCTAGAAGATGGTCCCCATATTAGTAAGGGAATGTTAGTAATGTGGGGTCCCCATAGCTCTGGTCCACATTGCCTCAGGGGCTGCTCTTATGGTAACACCCCTGCCTACATCTATAGAAATTATCCATCTTCATATTTTGAAGCTCACCCCAAATCCTCCAAGATATACAGATGTATACAGATTGGTCACACTAGGTGTGCCCTCTACACAAATATTCCCCACCATTTAGTTATAAAAAGGCAATGCTTTTTCTAGCGGGAGACCCACTTATGCCAGAAGGAAATTCTGGACTTCCATTTTGCAATCTGATTACCTCACAATTTGAGGATTTTGATTTACAGTTGTGGGGTACGGCAATGGGGATGACGTTTGCACCAGGCATTCACCAATCTGTACATGGGTTAGCTGGAAGACCAAATGGTGGTCCCCAGTGTGTGTTAGTCCCACAATGTGGACTAGCCAACAGAACAGATTTATCCACGAAAGCCTGGTCCATGTCTCCTAAGTGGGACGGCAGCACTATTGGCCATTACCTGCAAAATAGGCCACCTCAGATAAGATTACTCCATGTGGCCATTGGCAACTGTCCTATTTGCACTGAGCCCACCTCTAGTCATTTGTAGAAGACGTTCAGAAATGAACTCTGCAGCCTTCTGGTCAAAGGAAAGCACAGCTAGGAACAGAACTGCTTGATGAATGGAAAGGACATGAATGGAGAGACAGGTACAACCTCTGGACAAGCATGACTTCCTCAGAAGAGAGAACAGCTTCAAAGACGTTCAGCTCTAAAACCTTCACTTAAAATCAGAATGGCCGCCAGTGACATGTCAGCTTCCCACTCTCCTGGATGCAGTTTATGCTCAGCTTGGATGGGGTTTATTAGATTGTATTGTTGCTGGTGAAAATGAGGGAAACACTTTAGTTTACTATTGTTGGACAGATACTCGGTCTACATTTTATTCACCAAGATTGACTGAAACAACCACACCCTCTCTGGACAATGATCAGCTTTAAAGTAGCTGCCATAGGTGGATGCAGGATACTTTAATGCATGGGTACATGTTAGGAAGAGAACTACGTGTCACCATTTGGGCTGCTAGAGCTATCAGTTCTGATCGTGTGCGCCTTGCCTATGACCGCCTCGTACTTGTATTACTGGATCTACCTAACCAGCCCAAATTACATGATCATGTATCTTGTACCCCGTTTGCCTTGTATAACTGTCCTATTTTGTATAACTTGTCATGAATGATATGGAAGTCGAGACTATGCGATTCTGTATCGTTCCGCAGAGTAGAATAGAATGTCACTTTGTTTAAATGTAAGAGTTCATTTTTTTCCTCTTTCCTTCCCCCCCAATCACCCACACTGAATGTGAGCATAACTAGTCACCCACATCACACGTAGCTCTTTCACACAGTGAGAGCAAATGGCCATTCCCTTAGTGACCAGGGATTGTCCAAAGACAGTTAAAGCTTCCCTCCAAATTGTTTCTCCCGAAATGCTGGATCAGACAGACCGCACGGGCCAGTCTTTGATCAGGCCACTCAGTCAGAAACTCTCGCTGTCGCTTTGCGCATAGATGCCCATATGGGGATTCGCAGTCTATGACCGACTAGCCAAGAGGAGCGTCCTGACTCCAAATGAGTCACCACACATACAATTCAAAAGCTTGCCAGCACAGGACTAAATATTTTAGCACACTGCGAACACTAAGTTAACCCTTAGCTGTATGCAGGGATCGGTGCCAGATCTGTTTATCTGTGTCCGATTCAAGCATACAAGTTATAAATACAGGATACTCTAGAACACAAGGTAACATTTTCGAAGGAGCAAGTACGATTGTGTATGTTCAGCAACAGGTCATAACTGCTAAACGATTTTTAAACGTTTAACAAAAATGCATTACACATTTACATACAACATATACAAAGCTTCATATAAAAAAAAAAGGGAATTGTGAAAGGGTTAACTTAGCCAAAATGCAGTCGGTGTGGGGATATTTCCTTGTGGGGGAATAAATGCAAAGTCCTTGGTTTCCAAATCAGAGGTCTTTAGGTATAACTTGTAATCCAAACTGAGGTTATAGTTTCAAGATGGCTGCTAACCACATGGTCCTCTGGTTAGCAGCAGCAGGTAGAGTTGTAATCTAGATGTTAAAATGGACTGAAGTCCGCCTGCTGGCAATGTGTTTTTGATGAAGCTGGTTTGGGGGTGTGGCAATGCCTGTCCCCTCTGAATTACCCACCAATGACAGTCCTCAGAGGATTTGAGCTTAAATTCTAAAATTCTGTAACAAACTATAAATGTCATATTTGGGGGATCGCAGATTCATAATTGTCAGAATATACCAATTGACATCTTGCATGAGGGCGTTAGGCTGACCGGTCCCCAAGGAGGATCGTACCCCAATAACCAGACAAGTTATGAATTTTATATCAGCACATTGGGCAGATTTTAACGAATAAGACTTTCATAGCTGTGCGATATACTGTACGGTTTTCATTTTACAGACCGAAATCAAAACCCATATGCATTTAAACCTATTCCCCAGCGATGCCAGCCTGTCTGCATTCGTCAGTGGACTCCTGCGGAGCTAGGCTTCCTTTAGCTGAAAGGACCTTATGGTGTGTTAATTAGCATCGGAGTGTGTGACTAGCTAGAACACCCTTTGGCTAACTAACAAGTCACTGGGCAGCAAGGAATTTTTGGAACAAGCTAATTTAGTGTGGGTGAGGGGTTTGCTTCCACTCAGAGAGAAGGAAAGACATCTGTTGTATGTTTTAAAAAGAAAGGTCCTTCCGCTCTGCGGAATGATACAGAATCGCTAATAGTCTCAATTTCGGTATCATTCACACAGACAATAGACAAACTTCATGTATTGATTCAAGATGTTATGGCAGACAAGACATTTTCTGGTTCAAAAAAAAAAAAATAAAAAAATCAGCCCAATAGCTCAACCAAGTTATAGAAGTCCAGCTTCTAGGGAAGGATTTATCACTCAGAGCACACGTGCTAATCTGCCGTTTGGTGTCATTGGATAAAGCATTGCTGGCTGGTTCCAAATCTGGCCACAGATCCTCGGTAAGCCAATCCAGGGAGGAATCGCAAAGAAAAAAAAATAAAATAAAAAATGTACTTCCTGCTGGTGACCCGAGGCTGCCCCTGTGCTGACCAGGGGGTAAACACCTCTTTCACACAAGGCAGCCCCAAAACCCAGATGGTATATAAGTTCAGGCAGAACCGACCCCTCCCAGTCTCCAAATTAGAGCTTCACCCACATGTGCTCTCCCAGGAGGCCAGACCACCTGGACCTTAATATGCTTTGTTTCAAGGACTGATATCAATGCCTGCATTTCAACTGGACTTTCATTCCATCTCACAAGGGGCCATTTGCATTTCACTTTCACCTGCGTTTTCTTCTAGATCATTTTTCATCTTAGATTTGAAATAACTTTCCAGCACTTTTCAAAGAAAAAAAAAAAAAAAGTGGTAGATGAGAAGTACTATCAACATTTTTTTGAGTAGTTTCCTTGCTGGTGCTTAAGGAGGCATTTTATTGACAAGTTTAAAAATATCACCCGGGAGAAAACTCAGGTGAAAAAGAGTGAATTGTATACGGGCCAAGGACTGCTAAGTTAATAAACTTTTCAGTTTCCCCTTTTAATTTTAAGCTGTGTGTTTATATGTTAGTGTATGCAAGTGTGTAATGCATTTGTTATTAAATGATTTAAAAATCGTTATGACCAGTTCCTGAACATACACAATCGTACTTACTCCTCCGAACGTTCCCTTGTGTTCTATAGATCTTGTACAGAGACAGATCTGGCGCCGATCCCTGCATACAGCTAAGGGTTAAGTTAGTGTTCTCAGTGTGCTAATAGATTTACAATCGTGCGCTGACTCACATGTGGTGGCAAGCATTTGAATTGTACATGTGTGGTGAATCCTTTGGAGTCAGGACGCTCCTCTTGGCTAGTCTGTTCATAGATTGCGAATCCACATATGGGCATCTATGCACAAAGTGACAGCGAGACAGTTTGATTCTGAGCGATTGACCCAATCAAGGATCGGCCATTGCGGTTCTTGACATAACTTGTTACGTCTGTCATCCCTTGTACCATTGTATGTATTGTCCAGCACTAATGTTGCTGCATAATAAAAAATTTCATGACTTGGTTGGCTGTTACACAACTACAAACAATTTCATATACAGACAGGATATAAGGTTTGCTACATAACACCGCCACCCTGTGGTTATAGCTGGTAATGCATAGACTTGCTAAATTCATATTCTGGCAGCTACCCATGGCAATTTTCCTGTACAGTTCTCAGAATATGTTGTGCCCCAGGCTGCTACACAACTAGATTTATCCCAAACCAACATGAGACCCTCCACTCCAGTGTTCCCTGGCCCTGTCCTCAAGGCCCACCAACAGTGCATGTTGTGGAAATCCTGAAGTAGTTAAGGAGCTCTGCTGACACTAATTACCCCCACCTCTGCACGTTTGCAAAACATGTTGGTGGGCCTGGAGGGGGGGGGGGGGGGGGGGAGGGGAGGGAGGACTGCTTCACTTCAACCATTAAAAAAAAAGTTAGATACGTTTTTGGTTTTGCTAAGGCCACTTCAGGTTCTGGCTGGTCAGTATAGAATATGGGCAGTGGCCAGTCTGCTTCAGTCAATGTCACATTTGGCAGTGGGCACAAATTCCAGTGGCATCTGCATACCTGGCTCCTCCCCGCCTGCTTCACTGAAATGATTGCCCCCTTGCTACTCTGGCAGGGCTGTGGGCTGAGTCATCTTTATACTAACTTTGGGCTCCACTCACTAACCATTGCTGCATTCAGTAATGCAGATAAACAGCTTATTTTACCAAACATCTTCACAATTTACTAAGCCTATTTCTGCAGTGAAATTTTAAAAATGGCTCACTTGTGGTAAATACCTCAGTAACTAAACTCAAAGATTAGAGCATTCAGTAAAGCAGGTAAAAAAGTTTGGAATTTTTATGGCCCATACTCACGGGCTACAATTGTCGCCGCAACACGCGGCGTGCGTGTTGCGACGACAGGTCGCCCGTGAGTGTGAGGCGCAACACAGCCACACACCCTGAACAGTCACTCGTCGCTGCTGTCGCCACGCGATTGACCCGGTCAATCGCCTAGCGACAGTTGCCGCCACAACTGTCGCTAGTCCGCGTGTGTATGCGGACTAGCAACAGCAACCCCATAGCCGGCGCACTGAGTTTCCGGCGGGGAGGAGGAACGTCGGCGACAACTTCCGTCGCGCCACTAGTCCCTCTTCCGCAGTGTGTATGCGGAGGGACGTGGCGACGAACTGTCGCGCACACGCTCCCATGTGCTAGCGGCATGCAGTTTTGGTTGCCCGTGAGTATGGGCCATAAGACCTGCCTGGACCTGTTAACCAGCAATCAGCATTTCGTAAAAAATTGCCAGACAAGAGAGTCAATAGGAAGAGCAATTTGGTCCTGCTAGTCTCACCATTAGTTCTGATGCACTGATGGGCAGAAACATCCCACAAGGGCAGGAGAAGCAGAGGTTTCTGTATGTAAATGTGCAAATCCTGTACTGTTTACTGTACGGTTGTACACTAATTTATCTGCCTGCTGGAACTATATAGACAGACAACGGTAACACTTGCATAAAGAGGTCTTATAGATTGCTGAGGTGTTTTCAACAAGTTACACTGCAAACAATTATCTGGAGGACTCCAGCACAACATGAGCAGTAGCTGGTCAGTCCTGGAGGACACAGTAATGTTTAGCATTGTGAATGGTCCAATCTACTCTACCAGTAGCCAGCCACCGATCTGTGTGCCCTGACTGCATGATGGATGAAAAAAGGTTGGATGAAAGGACGAAAGGATGGATGGATGGATGGATGGAGTGTTCTGTCCTCATGACCAGGATTTTGGAAGCATGAATTGGTGGTTATCCAATTCGTATTAGTTTTCAGGTCATGGACTGATAGTTTGAAAGCCGTTAGCCTGGGACCCACTACAAAGTGCTATCACAATTAGTAGCAATTTGTGGTAGTGCTTTGTAAGCAACTTTGTAAGAGACTTTGCTGCTTCTACACATTAGAGTGGTATCTCTCCCAAAATGCTGCATGTCCTGCGAGTACCATATATCACAATCACTCCAATCGGATCTGCTCAATCCACTTAGTGTGGCAAAGGGTTTTTGAAAATAGCTAGGTTATTGAAGGAGATCCCAAAAAATGCTCTAATGGGTTCGATTTAAAAAACCATGACAACATTTTTAGTGCAGAAGATGCACAGGCTGTGTGTGCAGGAGGAGGACGGGGATGCCGGCAACTCCCTATTCCAGCTACCCATATACGAGACCAGAGACCTCATATTTCCCAACACTGCATGGATGGCAAACCTGACCGGCTGAAGATCTAACAGCTTGGAACTGCTCATAGCGCCAGTGCACACCACAAACCGCTAGCGGATCTGCAAACGCAAGGGGTTGTTGAGGTATTTGAGGAATTCTAGGCATGTTCAGGTTTTCTGAAAAAAATCTTTGCAGGACCAGAGTTTGCGTTTGGGGGAAAATGATAACTAATCGTTCTGGTGTGCATCAGCCCATTGCAACACATTAGCGAAGCGGTTTTCACCCTGCAAGCGTTAAAAAAAACTAAAAACCGCTGTGTGCACCAGCACATAATGTGGAGCTGCAGTAACTCATTTCAGGAGGGGGGGGGGGGGGGGGGGGTAAGTGGTAAGAGTTTGGCAATGAAAAAAAAAAGTCCAAGGCGTATGAAACAAAAACAAAAAATTCAGCTCAGAGCCATTAACCACTAGCTGATGGCCCAGTGTTACCTAGGCAATTTGGCTCCACCCACTTTTTCTAACTCTAACACAATTACTCAATGACAAAGTTGTGAGCTTTGCGGTCTTTGGCATCAATAATTTGCATTGAAATGAAACAATTCTGATTAGGTGACTGGTGATCAAATTGAGAAAAGGGGTGGAGCCAAAGCCAATGACCAACTGTACCAGGTTTGAGGCTAGTGCCATTAACAGTGCAAGAATGGCAGCAATATGCCCCGTGAAAATAGGTGAATTTTGATTGGCTTTTGTAGGCTCCTCCCACTTCTCTGTATATATTAATCCCAGTCACCCAGTGACCAATTGTGTAAAGTTTGAGAACCCTGCCATTAACAGTGTAAGAATGGCTGCAGTATACATTTTCCAGTGAAATTTGTATTTGTCTCCGCCCCCTTTTTGGTTATGGGAATAAAAAGTATCCTATACTTTATTCCAGGTAGTGTACTATGTGTGTGCCAAATTTCATTCAAATCCGTTCAGCCATTTTTGCGTGATCGAGTAACAAAAGTTTCAAATTTATAATGGTGAGATTACACAGATGTGTTTTACATAACACCCAACATTAGTAAGAGATACTTTATCAACTCACTTTCCTGGATGGTAAACACTTAAGGGGCACATACTCGTTGATTTCCGCCATTGATCGATTCTATAGAATCAATTGGAAATCAATTCTATCAAATTCCCCATCCGATCAATTTGCAGCCGATTTTGATCCATTTGATCTGACAGGATGGAAGATCTAGGTGGATCTGTTGCTGCCAGCGGATGGCCCATAGAGTTGCATTGGATCTAATGGTGCAGTAATGCATTTAGATCGCTTTCCAATAGATTACATTCTGAAATCTGTCCCTAGTGTGTGGCACACATTAGATAGATTCCTGTCAGATTCGACTTGACAGGCATCTGACAGAAATCTGATGATCGAATGTGCGGCAAATCTATAAGTGTATGGCCACCTTCAGCCTGGCTACAGGAGATAAAGTCTTAGGTAAAAAATAAAAGATCAAATATAATCTGCAGATAATCTTTGTAAAATATGGTCGACATAGAAAGACCTCAATCTTTCCAATGCATCCTGGTGGATCTGATCTGCAGAGGACTGTATGTTAAAGAAGGGGTGTATGAGGATCTGCAGGTATTAAACGTGTGTGCTGCATGTGAGAGAGGAGGGAGTTACGACTATGAAAGCGGTCTTGCTAGCCTTTTGCAGGTGGGCAGCAGCTTTAGAACCACACCTTTCAAACCTTCATGACCAACTTCTGCGCTGGATTCACAGTGGTGGGTTACATAATGCATGCTTTATGAGTGTGAACTGTAATGGAGACTAGACAGACAGCTAGCATGCAGCACGTTAGACCACAGTATTGTGACCAGGCCCATAGCAGGGGTGTAGCAATAGGGGTTGCAAAGGATGCAACTGCACCGGGGACCTTGGGCCAGAGGGACCCTCCCTCAACTGCAGTATTAGCTCTCTATTGGTCCTGTGCTCATAATCACTTCTATAGATACTTTGAATAGTAGTAATCAGTAACAAGCTGCTCCCCTCCCCTTCTTGCACCTCTGACACTGTAGTTGCCATTGGCAGGGATTGCTATGTATAGAGTGCTTGGGGGTAATCAGTAACAAGCTGCTCCCCATCCCCTTCTTGCACCTCTGACACTGTAGTTGCCATTGGCAGGGATTGCTATGTATAGAGTGCTTGGGGGTAATCAGTAACAAGCTGCTCCCCATCCCCTTCTTGCTCCTCTGACACTGTAGTTGCCATTGGCAGGGATTGCTATGTATAGAGTGCTTGGGTGGTAATCAGTAACAAGCTGCTCCCCATCCCCTTCTTGCACCTCTGACACTGTAGTTGCCATTGGCAGGGATTGCTATGTATAGAGTGCTTGGGGGTAATCAGTAATAAGCAGGGCCGGTTTAAGCAACAATGGGGCCCCAGGGCAAAATAAACCTGGGGGGCCCCCCCAACATACCACGGAACAAAAAAAAAAAAAAAAAAAAAAAATCGGCATTAAGGGACTTTTTTGCAGCTGGTATAGTCAGGGTGTGAAGTCCCAATTGGTCGGAGCTCCACATTCTGGCTATCCCAGCCTGCATGGGGGACAAGGGGTTAAAAAGTTTCAGGAGGGGGACCCCACAATTTAAAAAAAAAAAAACTAAACAAAAAAAAAATTGGGAAAATAGGAAAAAATGCCAGGGATCTTCATGCAGCCATATTGCGGCTGTATAGCGATCCCTGGCCAAAGCGTTGCGGCTGCGTATGGACCCCCTGGAAACCCCGTCAGGAAATTTATTGCACTTTCGTTTGATGCATGTAAAATTACACTACCGTTAGGTTTGCTACTAAAAGTGACATTTACCGCATTTAAAAGTATACTTTTTTCCTTCGAAACTTTAAAATCGATTTTCTCAAAAACTATAAGGTCTTTTTGAAAAATTGTTTTTTCCTCTTATTCCTAATGATCCCCTTAACATATCCTGCAAATTTAGGGTTTCTAGCATTTAAGGTGGATTTGCTATTAACCATTAAAGTCGGCAGGTTTTTAAATGTGCATTTTTTTTTCCTTAAAAAAAAAAAAAAAAAAAAAAAAAACTTTAAAATCGATTTTCTCAAAAAACTATAAGGCTGATTTGAAATTTTTTTTCTTCCTCTTGTAGCCACTGGGGGCCCCTACAAGCTCTGGGGCAGCTGCCTCCTTTGCCTCTATGGTAGCGCCGGCCCTGGTAACAAGCTATTCCCCATCCCCTTCTTGCACCTCTGACACTGTAGTTGCCATTGGCAGGTTTTGGTGCGGTGCGCTGTATCAATGGTTATGTACAGAGTGCTTGGGGGGGGGGCCCCCCAATGTAAAACTTGCATCGGGGCCCACAGCTCCTTAGCTACACCACTGGCCCATAGAACTGTATAAGCAGTGATCAGTTACAGCACAGTACTGTGACCAGGCCCATAGCATTGTATGGGCAGTGATCAGTGAGGGCCCATTTCCAAGTTGTGCGGTGCAAATTCGTTGCTGAAAATGCAAAAACGAATTCTCATGCAGATGTGAATTCATACTCGAATTTTACCACAAGTTCACGTACGTTTTTGCATATTAGTAAGTATGCAAATTTAACCATGTCAGTGCCTGCTTGCTTTTGCATTGATTTTATGTGAAAATGTACATGAATTCACAGGGAAAATTCACATATCGAAAATGCAAGAGAATTTCCTATTGATTACATTGTATTCTGATGGCCCTGCTTTCCTGACAAGTGGAAACAGGCCAATTAACATGTATTGGTTGTGCTAATCTGGGTGCAAAAACTGCATGCAGATTCGCAATAGTGGAAACGGGCCCTTACAGTGCAGTAGTGTGAACAGGCCCATAGCATTGTATGGGCAGTGAGAGGACATGCAGAATTGTTCTGCATCACAGCGGAGCACTGTGAACTGGCCCTTAGGCTACATTCATGGTGCAGTGCAACTTTATGGGGGCCTCTTAATGCAGAAACTCATGCTGCAATAGTAAGTTTATACAAAGTTCAGACTGCATGCGGTGCGATGTGATCCTAAGCACTCCAGCACCCCAATGCCCTGCATGCTGTGTTACCCCCTAACGCTGGCATCTGACAGGCAGTGAAGCACACTTCCCATTCACTGTATGCTTCACTGTCAGCCACCTGCAGGTTGTATAGCATGGGGTGTGACTAACTTCTGTTGCAGCCTCAAGGTGGCCACACCCAATACATTTAAAAAATGTGAATTACAGGAGTACAGTTTTCTGACAGATAACACTTGAAAAGTCTGACCAATGTATCAAACGTGTATTTTTTTATTTTAGTAACTGAATTGTCAGATTTCTTCTATGCATGAAAAATGCTTTAGATTTTGTGCAATTATTGAAGTGACAATGGCCTCCATTCATAAAAGCATGTGATAAAAAAACCCTGGTCGGGAGAACACTGCATTTGGTATTTTAGACCTGTGTGTGCCAATAAAGAATTTTACAGCTGCAATAGAAATGTGGGGATTTACTGAACTAAACTGTCGGTAACATAAGAGTAGCTGGCCGAGTTACATTCCTGTTCTCAGTGCAGAGACAGCATTACAATAAAAGGCATCACCAACTTCCCTTTAGATGTGCATGTTATGTTATACTGCCTCTGCTTGCCCTGAAACTGTATTAGTCTTTCTAAAACAATTGCCACAGCTTAGAAGAACTTCAAGAAACTTTACAAATGCAGGCTTTGTGATGTGAAACATCTAAAAAACAGGTACTCAAGAGGTTAAAAAACCCACAGCCCGGGGTATTCAGGGGAAGCCTTGTTCCCACTGCTCTGCTGCTGGCTTTTATTGTACACAGTCCTGAGCGTTAATCGCTCTGGTATCACCTCTTCCCAGCAGGCGGAATTCTGTGTCATTACCGCTTGCTCTAATCTTATGCATTGACATTTACTGACATGTGCTGGAGGAGTTCACTGCAAAAGGCGGTAATTTACCTCACTGCTTGGGAATTTTCATGTGGTAACCGGGTTTATGAATTGACATTTTGCCAAGTGTTCAGTAAAGTCATCGGGTTTCACCATTACCGCGTGTGGTAATGCTTTATGACGCGAGGCCATTAAGTTGGATCTTTATTGTATTGTGTGTGGCCACCTTAAGCCAGCCACAGACATCTATAGGGGTTTGTGTTATTTAAGGCATTTTCCCCATATTCATCCCAGGTTCCTGAACCAACAATGTGTAAAGCTCTTCAGTACAAAGTTTAACTTGAAATAAGCAAATAAATCTACATTGATGCAAAGTTATGAAGGTGTTACTGCAAATCGATGCAGCATGGAAACTAACCAAATGCTTCCCCTGCAAGATCTGATTCCTCCATTTACATTTTAGATTCAGAATTATCTCAAATCACAAGTTTATTTAGATCTCAGTGACAATCCTACTGCCTGATGTGATCTTGGTTCAGGTAGATTTGGGACAATTAGTAAAAATACGAGTATAGGTGATGCTGGTGTGGAGATAGATAGATCTCAGCTGTTTTCTGCTCTACCAGGGCAGCAGACAATACAACTGGAGCCCAGAATCTGTATAAGCTGCCTGCAGTTACCCCGGCCAGGAAGGTGTTATAACGCAAACCCCTCCCCCGCATGCTTCTGCAGGTTATTCCTGATAGAGGAGCACAGAACTGCGGATTCTGATGTGAATACTGATTTATTGCAGAATACCTGCCCAGGGTTGCCTGGTGGATAATCTTGCTCTAACATTGGCCACACACTGCCCTGATTGTCCCAATCACAGCATGCAAACAGTGATCGGTTATCTGCCTCTGGTCAGGACATTAATCACATTTTTCACAAGCCCGGTAACACTAAAGGCTGATTAGGGTTACTCACATCGAGAAAAAAAAAAAAAAAAAAAAAAGTTTAGTGGCTGGAAATGGAGTTTCTAAAACAAAAGGAATGCAGATTGTGTGCATCCCCAGCAGGCCAGGGCCAGATAATGGAAGCCCTGTACCATGCATGAGTAACAAGAAGCCAGCCCAGTCACCAGCAAGCATGGTCAGTGACATGCAGATTAATGCAGGGTAAGGCCAATCTTCTATACACATTTATGCAGCTTAAAGAGACTGACTGCATCCTGCCAATACGGAGCTCAGTTGGCCAATTTTCAAGCCACACACATTTGCATAATCTTGCATCAACTCTGAATTCTCATTGGCTGGTCTGCAGTGCGAGGAACAGAGTCAGGATCCGCAGCTGAGGGGGGCAGAGCTCTCACAGGAGGGATAATGAGGAGGATAGATCAGGGATCTGGTATACAGCATGGAAGATGCCCTAACTACACACAGACATTGCTACAATCTCTCTCCCCCTAATATACACAGAGACATTGCTATAATCCCCCACCACACATAGTAAAGACATTACTACGCTCTCCCCCCTACAGATAGCAGAGACATTAATACAATCTATCCCCCAACTACACATAGAGACATTACTACTCTTCCCCCTACAGATAGAGTCAGTATTACAATCTCTCTTCCCCAACTACACATAGCAGAGACATAACTACAACCTCCCACACTACTCAACCCCACTCCCCAGATACAAATGCCTGCCTTCCTGCCTACTCCATGCTTATATGCAGTTCTCTGACTCCTCCCACCAGTCACATGTGCTCTCCCAACCAATCCCTCCCTTCCACCCATCACTACTCTGCATGCAGAGCTCTCTGACCTCTCCCACCAGTCACATGTCCTATCCCAACCAATCCCTGCCTTCCACCCATCACTGCCCTGCATGCAGAGCTCTCTGACCCCTCCCACCAGTCACATGACCTCACCTCCACTCCCCCCCATGACTGATGACATGCTTGTTTGCTGAGTTTGTAACAGATTTGCTGTATATAAAGTTGCTGAGCTGCTATTGGCTGCAAATCTGCCGCAGACTCATAGGGCCTGATTCACAAAGCGGTGCAAACTTTTTCGCGGACTTTTGCGCGCGCAAAGTGCCGCGATTCGTGCGATCTCGGACTTTTGCGCAAAAGCCCGCAAAAAAGTTTGCACCGCTTTGTGAATCAGGCCCATAAGATCTGCATCTAATGAACCCTCTCCGCTCTTCACTAGCAGGGATGGTGATGCTGGTTTATGCAAATGTGTCATGCATATTTATACAGCACTGTGACTGTCCCTGCCAGGGATCGGGACCAGAGAGGATCGCCCTCCGGCATATTATAAGGGGAGGGGCTGTACATGCGTCAGATAATCAGCTGATGTGCCCCCCCCGCCCCCCTCTGCTGAGGAGCGTCACACATACTATGACTGTCCCTGCCAGGGATCGGGACCAGAGAGGATCGCCCTCTGGCATACCATGGAGGGCTGTACACACATCAGATTATCAGCTGATGTGCCCGCCCCCCTCTGCTGAGGACCGTCACACATACTATGACTGTCCCTGCCAGGGATCGGGACCAGAGAGGATCGCCCTCCGGCATATAATAGGGGGAGGGGCTGTACATACGTCAGATAATCAGCTGATGTGCCCCCCCCCCACTGTCCCCCTCTGCTGAGGAGCCACACATACTATGACTGTCCCTGCCAGGGATCGGGACCAGAGAGGATCGCCCTCCGGCATATCATAGGGGGAGGGGCTTTACACACGTCAGATTATCAGCTGATGTGCCCCCCACTGTCCCCCTCTACTGAGGAACGTCACACATACTATGACTGTCCCTGCCAGGGATTGGGACCAGAGAGGATCGCCCTCCGGCATATCATGGGGGGAGGGGCTGTACACACATCAGATTATCAGCTGATGTGCCCGCCCCCCTCTGCTGAGGAACGTCACACATACTATGACTGTCCCTGCCAGGGATCGGGACCAGAGGGGATCGCCCTCCGGCATATCATACGGGGAGGGGCTGTACACATGTCAGATTATCAGCTGATGTGCCCCTCCCCGCGCCCCTCTGCTGAGGAACGTCACACATACTATGACTGTCCCTGCCAGGGATCGGGACCAGAGAGGATCGCCCTCCGGCATATCATGGGGGGAGGGGCTGTACACACGTCAGATTATCAGCTGATGTGCCCCCCACTGTCCCCCTCTGCTGAGGAGCATCATACATGTGTTGGCAGCACGGACGGGGGTAAAATTGACCAATCAGAATTGCCTGTGTGTATGGGGCTTAGGCCTTGTTCATATTATAAACTACAAGCCCTGCGCGATTCAATGGGCTCTATTCTCACTGACTTCCCGCATGCGGTAAAGCACATGCGGGAAGTTTGCGACCAAAACACCGTCAAGTTGACATTCTCAAAATGTTCCGCATGTTTTTTCCGCATGCGGAAAAAGTGCGGTAAAAGTGCGGGATTCATGCGTAAAAATTTCCGCAAAAGTCGGTATTTTCCGCAATAAAAAAATCAATTCTCAAAAATGTTCGGGCGCATCATTTCGTCGTTATTTACCGATTTTTTTATCACCTACAAGTAGTAGGTGATATATTCCGCATCCCATTGACTTCCGCATCCCATTGACTTGTGGAGGGTTAAGGGCTGTGCTTGCTGGACTTTAATTTTTTTTTTTTAAACACTTTTTCATGCGACCTTTTTACCGCATCATTCCCGCATGAATAATGACTGTTTCCGCATCTTTTTCCCCGCATGCGGAAAACATGCGGAAAACATTAGTGAATGTGGAAAAAAATGCGGAGTTTACCGCTGGCGGAAATATAGCGGTAACATTTTGCGGAAAATTTGGCTCTTTGTGAATAGAGCCCATTGAGACTTTTTTTAAGTGATTTTCCTTGCGCTTTGCGTTAAGAAAATCGCTTTTGTAAGTCAGCCAGGATGTGAGCTCTTTGACCTGGAAATGAATAAATGCTTTGGCTATCATTCATAAAGCATTACCGCATGTGGAAATGCTGAAAACAGCTGACTTTACCGAGCACTTAGCAAAATCTCCATTCCTAAAAGCAGTTTCCGCATGAAAAGCTGACATTACCGAGCAGTGCTGGAAATTACCACCTTGTGCGGTGATTATGTTAACAAATGTCACTAAATGTCAATTCATAAAGATTAGAGCAAGAGGTATTGGGACGGGGAATACCGCTCCCCTGGAAGTAGCGATAAGCATGCGGAGTACAGCTAAGTCATGGAGACACAGACCTCCCAAGCAGCAGCAGTGAGAGCGGAACACGGAGAAACTGTATCAACTCAGGCAGCTTCTCCTGTTACCGCCAGCCTAGAGCCAGCCTAGTTCAGGAAATCACCGCACTGCTATCGCAACTGTACACATTTTATGAATGAGCACACAGAAGTCTAACATACAGAATGCGGTGTTTTCCCGGCCAGATTTTTTTACCGAACACACTTTTATGAATGATAGCCAATGTATTTATTTTTAAAAGCGCTCAGGAAATTTCTATACAAAGCGCTTTTTCAAGCGTTTTGCAAGTTTCCTATACCTATTGAGCCGAAATGCTCAGAAAATGCTACAGGCAGCACGTTTGCGATTTTAGTAAAATCGAAATGCTCAGATGTGAACACTGTCATAGGAAATCATTGCACAAGCGCTTTTAGAGCGATTTGCAAAATCGTCAGCACTTAAAAAAAATCAGCAAACACTCATAGTGTGAACAAGGCCTTAGAGGACCAGTGAGGGCCTGTTTCCACTATCACAAATCTGCCTGCGTTTCCTGCCTGCGTTTCCTGCCTGCGTTTCCTGCATGCGTTCCCTGCCTGCGTTTCCTGCCTGCGTTTCCTGCCTGCGTTTCCTGCATGCGTTCCCTGCATGCGTTTCCTGCATGCATTTCCTGCCTGCGTTTCCTGCATGCGTTCCCTGCATGCGTTTCCTGCCTGCGTTTCCTGCCTGCGTTCCCTGCATGCGTTTCCTGCATGCGTTTCCTGCCTGCGTTTCCTGCATGCGTTCCCTGCATGCGTTCCCTGCCTGCGTTTCCTGCATGCGTTTCCTGCATGCGTTTCCTGCATGCGTTTCCTGCCTTGCGTTTCCTGCATGCGTTTCCTGCATGCGTTTCCTGCATGCGTTTCCTGCATGCGTTTCCTGCCTGCAGATTCGCATAGACAATACAAGTGAATAGGGCTGTTTCCTCTTGTCAGGAATCCTGAGCGTTTTTCTGTACAGGAAAAATCTGCACGGCAGAGCCATCAGAATTTGCATACCACATACCGCTTTGCGATTAGCGTACAATGTATTTAATAGGAAATTTGCATGAGGTTTTGGAATGTAAATTTTCATGTGAATTTGCATACGATTTCACATAGAAACAATGGAAAAGCACACAGGCACTGCCATGGTTAAATTCGCATACATCGCCATCCATGCAAAATCGTATGCAAATTCGCATGCAAATTCGCATGCAAATTTGCATTCAACTGCATGTGAAATTTGCATCCGCATGCAATTTTTTTCCGCGGCAATTCCCACCACACAAGTGGAACTGGGCCCTTAGGGTGGAATGGGGAAAGTTTGCTAGTAAAGTTACATCAGGCTGTCACAGCTGATGTGATGTGTAATAATTACAGGTATAAATAAGACTGGACATAACCTACTAACACACCTACCACTAACCAACCCTGGCTGTGGTGTGATATGACCCAGGTGTGTCTGACAAATGTTTGCCTCTGAATCTGGACCAGATACATGCGGCTGTTGCCGTTACTCAATGTTTACTGTCGACACTGCAATTCTTCATTACTCATTACTATTACATGTTTACGTTAGTAGAGTATCTTCCAGATATCTCTCAGATCAGATCTTCCAGTGTGGGAGTCACAACAATCTGCCTGTGCACCGAGAGATTTCATTAGATGGAGTTCTGGTTGTTAGTGGCCTATGCAAAGTCTGAACCTCACACACACACACACTCTGTATCAGGGGCGTAACTAGAAATCACTGGGCCCCCCTGCGAATATTTGGATGGGGCCCCCCCCATAGGTGCCAAATAATCGTAATGGGGCAGCGTTTCACTGTAAATTAATTGTAAAGTGGGCAGCATTTTACCAGACAATCGTAATGTGGGCCAGAAAATCGTAATGTGGGCAGAGTTCACCAGAAAATCGTAATGTGGGCCTTTAGAAAATCATAATGTGGGCAGAGTTCACCAGAAAATCGTAATGTGGGCACCAGTCACCAGAAAATAGTAACGTGAGCAGCAGTCACCAGACAATCGTAATGTGGGCAGCGTTCACCAGAATATTGTAATGTGGGACAGAAAATCGTAATGTGGGCAGAGTTCACCAGAAAATTGTAACATGGACAGCATTCACCAGACAATCGTAACTTGGGCAGTGTTCACCAGAAAATCGTAATGTGGGCCAGAAAATCGTAATGTGGGCAGAGTTCACCAGAAAATCGCAATGTGGGCAGCAGTCACCAGAAAATCGCCATGTGGGCAGCAGTCACCAGAAAATTGCAATGTGGGCAGCAGTCACCAGAAAATCCTAATGTGGGCAGCAGTCACCAGAATATCGTAATGTGGGCAGCAGTCACCAGAATATCGTAATGTGGGCAGCAGTCACCAGAATATCGTAATGTGGGCATCAGTCACCAGAAAATCCTAATGTGGGCAGCAGTCACCAGAATATCGTAATGTGGGCAGCAGTCACCAGAAAATCCTAATGTGGGCAGCAGTCAGTCACCAGAATGTCGTAATGTGGGCAGCAGACACCAGAAAATCCTAATGTGGGCAGCAGTCACCAGAAAATCCTTATGTGGGCAGCAGTCACCAGAAAAATCGCAATGTGGGCAGCAGTCACCAGAAAATCGCAATGTGGGCAGCAGTCACCAGAAAATCGCAATGTGGGCAGCAGTCACCAGAAAATCCTAATGTGGGCAGCATACACCAGAAAATCGTAATGTGGGCAGCAGACACCAGAAAATTGCAATGTGGGCAGCAGACACCTGAAAATCGCAATGTGGGCAGCAGACACCAGAAAATTGCAATGTGGGCAGCAGACACCTGAAAATCGCAATGTGGGCAGCAGACACCTGAAAATCGTAATGTGGGCAGCAGACACCTGAAAATCGTAATGTGGGCAGCAGACACCTGAAAATCGTAATGAGGGCAGCAGACACCTGAAAATCGCAATGTGGGCAGCAGACACCTGAAAATCGCAATGTGGGCAGCAGTGACCAGAAAATCGCAATGTGGGCAGCAGTGACCAGAAAATCGTAATGTGGGCAGCAGACACCTGAAAATCACAATGTGGGCAGCAGACACCAGAAAATCGCAATGTGGGCAGCAGACACCAGAAAATCATAATGTGGGCAGCAGACACCTGAAAATCACAATGTGGGCAGCAGTGACCAGAAAATCGCAATGTGGGCAGCAGACACCAGAAAATCGCAATGTGGGCAGCAGACACCAGAAAATCGCAATGTGGGCAGCAGACACCAGAAAATCGCAATGTGGGCAGCAGACACCAGAAAATCATAATGTGGGCAGCAGACACCTGAAAATCACAATGTGGGCAGCAGTGACCAGAAAATCGCAATGTGGGCAGCAGACACCAGAAAATCGCAATGTGGGCAGCAGACACCAGAAAATCATAATGTGGGCAGCAGACACCAGAAAATCCTAATGTGGGCAGCAGTCAGTCACCAGAATGTCGTAATGTGGGCAGCAGACACCAGAAAATCCTAATGTGGGCAGCAGTCACCAGAAAATCCTTATGTGGGCAGCAGTCACCAGAAAAATCGCAACGTGGGCAGCAGTCACCAGAAAATCGCAATGTGGGCAGCAGTCACCAGAAAATCCTAATGTGGGCAGCATACAC